>NW_026067893.1:2723619-2858294 GCF_014885135.2 Alexandromys fortis | reverse complement strand
GTGTGTGAGGAGCACGGTGTGTGAGGAGCAGTGTGTGAGGAGCAGTGTGTGAGGAGCACGGTGGGTGAGGAGGGCAGTGTGTGAGGAGGGCAGTGTGTGAGGAGCAGTGTGTGAGGAGCACGGTGTGTGAGGAGCAGTGTGTGAGGAGCACGGTGTGTGAGGAGCGGTGTGTGAGGAGCGGTGTGTGAGGAGCACGGTGTGTGAGGAGCACGGTGTGAGGAGCAGTGTGTGAGGAGCACGGTGTGTGAGGAGCAGTGTGTGAGGAGCAGTGTGTGAGGAGCACGGTGGGTGAGGAGCACGGTGTGTGAGGAGCACGGTGTGTGAGGAGCAGTGTGTGAGGAGCAGTGTGTGAGGAGCACGGTGGGTGAGGAGGGCAGTGTGGCACTCTGGCTGTGTGGGTGAGAAAGAGGTACGGTGTGGTGAGGATCAGCCTTTTCACACAGCATCCCCCTTTCCATCCTTCCTCTGTGTTTCAGTACTGCTTTTTAATTCAGAATTCTCATCTGGAGGAAATGTCCCCTCCAGACTCCGAGGCTGAGCTTGTTCTCCTCTCACTCTCTCAGTCCTGCCCCAGTGCAGCTGTCCCTTTTCTGTGCATTGTTGGTGCTGAGTCAGCTGCAGAAGAGCGAGGGTCATTTCTGCCACTCAGTGCCGCCATATTCTTAGTCTCTGTCTCCTCACGCCTCCACTCCTTTATTTACAGACACAAGCAGAGAAGGGTTTTCCACTTCTAACTGCCCCGGAGCCAGCGCTGTGCTCTGGCTTCTACTCACAGATAGTGATTTCTAAAAGTCCCTGGGGCCGCCTGACCCAAGCCTTAGGACAAAGGCTAAATGCCCCTGCAAGCAGGGACCTCGACATCCGGACCCCCCCCTTGCCCAACAGAGCCTGCTTGGCTCCAGGTGTGCTGGAGAGATGATGCCTAAACATTATCAATAGTTTTCCTCTGTGCTAAATCTTTCCCAATGGGAAGGAATGGGTCACACGCTATCAGAATAATGTTCTAGAATTTCCAGGGAGAGCCTTCTTGCCTTGGGAAAGAACAAGATATCTACAGAATGTATTTAAATTCTGATTAAAACGTGTATTTCTGTTTAGCGTGTCATTAAGCAGAGATGATCCGGCCCAAAGGATACTATAAGCGTCATTAAACACGATCCTCCCTAAATGAAGTAGACGGGGATCTGGGGGTAGGTGAGTCCCTGCTCGCTCTGTGGGCTTTAGGGATGAGTGAATAGCTTCAGCCTGAGCATACCACCTGTGCAGGTGAGGTGGGGCCCCTGAGGACCTGACATCCTCTGGGCAGCGTTGGCATTGCTAACACTGCCCGATCCCTGGTGCCCACTAGCTGATAAGAGTATCCCGAGCGAGCCAAGGTGACTGCCGGCCGGAACACCTGCCCCAACTGTTTCCACCCGCAAGACCAAGGGGCTGCAAAAGCTGTCTGCAGAGGGGTCAGGACTGTGAGTGAAGGGCCGAGGCTGTGGTTGGCACACTCTTGGGCTTGGGCTTTGTCTTTATGCCCAGTGCATGGGCCTCTTTCTCTTCCGGATTCTTGTCGAGGGTTCTTCAGACCCGTGATTTCATGTGCCCATCTCCTCCTTTCAGAAAAACCTTGTAGATCTCACAGGGCACCCTCTGTTTACCTCCAGGCCCCAGTTCAGGATGTGCTTAGCTGAATCATCCTCCTGGCCTCTCCGCTCATTGTCCTACCTCCGCACACACGGCAAGGGAGGCCGTTACTAATCTCACATCCTTGCATTTAATGCGCTGTGCAGGCTGGGCCTGAGTAACCAACTGTCCTGCAGACATTTGTTACAGTGAGACTGTAGAAGTCAGATGAACATGTGGCATCTGAAGGAAAAGAACCTGGGCAAGCCACCAGGTTTTGATTTTCCAGTCCTGTGTACTAGTGGGGCTTTTGTTGTTGTTGTTTGGTTGGTTGTTTATTTTGTTTTTTGGGTTGCTTTTGTTTTGGTTTTTGACTCTTAAGAAACTGAATACAACACAATTTTTTACCAAAATGCACAAGTCATTTTCTTACTTTTTTCAAAATTATTATTGTATGTGTATATGATTTAAGGCCGGGTTCACAGGACACGTGTGGAGGTCAGAGGACAGCTCTGTGGAGCTGGAGCTCCCCTTCCACCTTTATGTAGGCTCTGGGCCTCGAGTGACTGGGGCAAGTATTTTGCCTGTGGAGCCCTCTTGCCAGCCCCTCAAGTTGTTTTCACGTTTGTTCTCTCACCAGCTTTTGAACTAATCAGAGTGATTGGCCGTGATGCACTCAGAAAAATGTCCTCTGTCACTTTGTGCCTTAGTTTCTTCATCCATGAGGGTGGCTTTCCTTTCTCATAGCCTCACACCCACGCGTAAGTGATAAGACCCAAACCCAGGTAACTGGAGGAAGCCCTGGTCTAGCCTGCAGAGCCAACGAGTGTGGCACCAGAGAAGGAGGTGGAGCCCCCAGCCCTCACCCTCTAGTATTCCAGGGACCCCATCTCATGCTCGGGTGGGAGACGTGAAGCCTGGGACGTCATCTGTGACTCGTTTCCTGGTCTGCGCATCTTAATAGAGCCACATGGTGCGCTTCCTCTCTGCTTCTCTCCCACCGCCACACCATGTGCTGACATAAGACTCTTAAATGATTCAGTCTTGTGCTCTGACTTAGCTGCTTCCCACCCCTTGGGGTAACAGGCAGCCTTTGCCTGGGAGAACTGCAGGAGACAGCAGCCTGGCCCTAGAAGTCATCACTGGCTAATCAAGAGAGCAAAAGACAGCCCAAGCCAGCAGGGGAGCCAGAGAGACATTACAGAAGAATAAGACGTTGATTGTTTAATGTAGGAAATAACTCATCAAAATCGATGAAGATAAGCTAGTATATCAATACACAAGCGACAAAATATACAAAGAAGCAGTTGCTAAAGTAACAACTGTAAAATAGCGAAAATCCTATCATCTAATTCGTAGTCAATAATAAAGATACTGAAATAATACCCTGAATCTGTTGGTCCAAGACTGAATGCACATTGTACGTATGGAAGGCCCACTGATAGCCAAGTGGTGAAGTCTTGTGAAAAGGATTGGACTGAGCTTCTCAATCGCCTTGACTTATGGGCTCTGTAGTTTTTAGCGGAATCCACCAGAGGAAAACAAGCAGAAATTTGTTCAGATGCTCATTAGCTCAGATAGTGAAACCGACATTATTTATAATAGAAGAGAAATAGAAACTGAGATAAATAGAAGTAACAAAAATTACGTGCGTTATCCCATAGCTTTAGGGGCATCATAATGATGCCCAGGGCATGTAAAAGTTGGGGAAATGTCAGGGCACAATTCACCGAAAATCTTGGAGGAATAGTCTTTCCTCATACAGTACAATGGGGAAATTTTTCCACCTCAGAGTGCAATGTTAACAGGAAGGGCCTGGGGACAAGTACGCAATGCCCTGGCTGCTGTCACTCACCACATGGACCGCCCAGCACTCCCAACTCCCCTCATGCCCCCCACGCCCACTTTTGCAAAAATGAGAGGTGACTTGTTAGAGGTGCCGAGAAGCTGTGGCTGCATCCAGAGTGTGGTACTTGAGAGAGAGGGGAAGCTATTAGCCTGAGAACGTGCTTTATGGCCAAGCTGCAGAAGATGTGCAGAGCATTTTCTAATAGATCCCCAATTCTCATTCCCTTCCACACCAGGGCATTCCATCCCCTGCCAGCATTAGTGTCATAATCATAATTCCAATCACCTGATTAACTATACAGATGTCCTCTTGCAAACATCTTGGGGAATGGCTCCAGAGTACTGTTGACTTTAAAAGCAGAGTCTTGGAGTTCAATTGCAATCTTCTCAAAGTCCAGTGGCAAAGGTTCCAGAAAGGCTCTTCTCTGTTCTGAAGCCACATACCCCTCCTACCACAGGAAGACGAGAGCCTGTATCTCACAGGGACCCGGGTAGTGTGCAGTGATCAGTCAGAAGGATCCAGGAGAAGGGTTCAGCTAGAACACTGCAGGACAATCCACGGAAGGATGCCTTCCTCTTCCAGTTATAGAACAACGCTCCTCCGTCCCCAGCATTCCCTGCACACTCCAGTAGAAGAGGTTGGAAGAGCCCCCGGAGCACAGGGCATTTAGGCAGATGGGATACAGTCATAGTGTATTGTCCCCACGGATAGCCAGTGTGCTCCTGGCTACAGACAAAGCGTGGTCCAAAACTGGAGTCACTACCCTAATCTAAGTTTCAAGTATAAATCAGAAAGTGCTTTGAGAATGGGGGTAGCAGTTGAAGCATGCCAGATAGGGGCTGAAAATCTGTTTCTAGGGCAATAAGAAAGCAGAAAATGAGTTGACTGGGGGAGGAAGACACTGGGCACGGACAATCAAATGTGTGGGAATTTTGACTCTGAGATTGTACCTACCCGAGAGCAGGAATTGGTGGGTCTAGAATAGGCTGCAATCGTCATGGCATATGGGGGCACTTTTATGCCACATAAGGGCTCAGTCTGAGGGCTCCTACTGTCAAAATCCACAGAGTGACCTGCAGGGCCTTCGAGGTGCCCGTGGACTTCTGAAGAGGCAGCGCTGAGCCTCTGCCTTCTTGACACTCACTCTCAACTGCTTTGTAGACCAGGGTGCGCCGCCATCGTCACTGTTCACTTCTGTTGATTGAATATCAATACATTTCTCATGTTTGGCTTTTCTGCTTCTGAGTGCCAACCATTAAAGAACGAGGGAGTCAGAAGGCTCAGCCCTCAGCACGGCTGCTGCCAGGCTCTGTGTCATTCTTTGGCGTGTTACCTAATCTCTCTAGGACTTCAATTCTGTATCTCTAACAGAAACAGGAAAAGACAGCATCCCGCTCACTGTTGTGAGAACTCATTAGGAAAGGGAAGCATCGGGAGAGAAATTAACATATAAAAGAGAGTTAGTAAGCGACACCTCCTCCTCTCTGCTCCAAAGGAGAAATCGCTTCAGCAAATACCGAAATATTTTCCTAATGGCTTTGTGAATATCCAGCTGAACATACTGAAAAATATTTTGTTGATTAAAAACATTTGATAATTACAACCAGATCACATGTTGGGGATAGGATGATAGATGCGACAGAATTCTCGCTAGTCGCAGCTTTCTGAAGACAACGGAAACATATGTATGATGAAGTATTATTTATTAAGTAAGTAATGCATATTTACTCAGTATGTATACTACATACGGATTTTATAGAAGATAAGACGATCCTGGGTGCCCATGTGCCTTACCCTTCAGGAGACTGCATCCGGAATAACTGGTGATTGTAACTGGAGCTAAGGGCTTGTGAATGCACCCCAGACTCCAAGGCATCAAATTCTAAAGAGATTGAATAAGAAGGTAGATTTTGAGCTGGGAAGGACCGTGTGTCGATGTCTAAGAAAATGCATTCTATAAATCGTGACACCTCTGAAAGGGAAGTCAGCTGGCTTTCCTAGGCCAGCAAATTGCTGCTGACCCTGGAGAATTGTGTGAGACCACGGTTTAATTGCACAAGCTTTAAGAGCTCTGCAGGCCTTTATCCCATTAATTCAACCTACAACTTTGTTCTCTCTGTCCCTTTTGAATATGCAGTGCTCATTGATTTCAATGGTAGCTACAGACAGCGGAGAAGGGAAGAATTGGGCCAATTATCTGTTCAGAGCTGAGCATCATTTAAAGCCCTTGTTAAGTGTTTGCAGCGCGCTAGTGAGTCAGCTCCTGCGAGTCTTTCTAGAAGACTTTCCAGTTCGAATGGGCGTCTAAAAGGGCAGTCTCCTTGCTTGAACTCGGTGTCATACCCACGCTCCACAATCTGACTGTGGCTGCAGGGAGGCAAGGACCCCGCCCTTCAGTCTCTGTATTACTGCCGAGCTGCTTCAGATTTCACCGTGGCCTCATCATAATCGCCAAACCTCAATAGCTTTATAAATCTGTTCAGTGCCAAGCTGGGCTCTGACGGCTGTGCCACACAGCAAGCCTGGGCCCTCAGACAGACCAAAGACAGACATACTTGAAAATATACCGTGTAAGGTGAACTCGCAGGGAGAAGGATGAGAATATGACGTCAGCTGCCCCTCACCGCATGGGCCGTGTGTTACTGCACTTGCATGCGTGAGAAAGGCCTCTGGCCAGGGTCAGGGTTTGTTTCTGTTCTGGTTGCCAGTCTGCAACCCCATGCTTATCGGAACTCATAAAAGTGTTAATATAGACCTCTTTGGAGTAAGACAGAGACAGACAACACAGCTTCCCACCTGTTGTGTTACCAGGGACTTGGTGCTGGCAGAGGCCACTGCCTGAAGTTGGGAGGTCTTCCTTTCACTTGGGAATCCTTCTCTGACCCCAAGAGATTATCTGCTCTCACACTGAGATACCTTGACTGGATGCTCCCAACTTCTCTCCTTTTTCTATAGTCTGGGACTTTGTAACAGAAGTAGGACCAGAGTCAGGGCTGGCCTCCATCCCTAGTCGTCACTAGGTCTCTCTCTCTCTCTCTCTCTCTCTCTCTCTCTCTCTCTCTCTCTCTCTCTCTCTCTCTCTTTCACACACACACAGACACACACAGACACACACAGACACACGCCATTGGATCCAAGCTTTCATACCACCGGTATGAAGTCCGTGAGTTCCCATATACAGCAACCCGGGATGTGCCCTCTGCCTTAGGTACCTGGTGCTTCTGGCCCTGAGCTTACAGCCTGGGGCCAGGAACAATCTCAGCTTCACAGCTGGTTCTGCTCAGGGCTTGACTTGCAAAGCCACATGACCTGAGTGGTCACCAATCTGGGGAACCCCAGCTTTCTCCCTGTAGTGCGGAACATAACACCCGTTCTTTCCAGCGGCTGTTTGGATTAGCCAGGGAAGAGTGTCAGGAAGTCCCCTCACACGGAGCGGCTGTGTTCTGTGTTTTGTTGGTGGTGTTTCTCTTGGTGGTGTTGATTCATTTTTTTTGCATTTTCAACGATGGGAGTATTTAAATCAATTACAGACTTTCCATAGAGTGGAAGTCATATGTGATTAATATTTTAAAAAGAAAAATCTTGCTTATTCTTCTCAAATGTCACTTCACTAGAAACAAAAACCCTGTGAAATAGCTCACCAGATACTTACAGCCAAGTTCTGTAAAAATTCAGCTTGCAGGGAGATTTCTTCAGAGCCCACTCCTGCCTCAGGTCTGTGTGTTCTCTCCTGGTACTCTCCACGTAAACAGATAAGAAAACCTGTGGTAACAGCAAAGATCAGGTCAGTTGTCAGTATTAGCATGCAGTCTCTGGTTGATTGACTTGGAAAATTTCATTTTTAGTGAAGAGTCAGACTCAGTAGTCATGAGCAACATGTTTACACTTCTTTTTAAGATGCCTTTTGTCTCTTCTAAGTGTTCTGCCTTCTGCGGTGCCCTTTCTGCTATCAGAGCCTGTCTTCTGTGCCTTCTGGGCAGTGAAAAGGATCAGCGGATAGTCATACACATGGTCCTTGTAAATGTAAGAATGTCTCAAGAAAAGTTTAAATAATTTCAAAGCAATTGCATCACTAATTTTAAAGAAATAATTTGATCTTTAATCAGTGAATATTTACACAGCAGATATAGTGAGATGAGGAATTTGAAAATGCTAAGAAGAGGTCAGAGGACCAGATTCTCTTCCAGAATTGCTGTAAAAACAGCGCTATACACACCACCAGAGATCTGTCTCACGAGCTTCCCGTGCTAAAGAAAAGCATGTCCATGGAACAGATGAAAGGGGAACCCTGAGGGAAGCTAGCGCATATGAAGCTTGCTGTTGCTCTAAGGAAACAGCCGAGGCCCTTGTAAGGAGGGACCGCTTATGTTGGCCCACAGGTCTAGAAGTTTTAGTGCGCAGTTGGTTGGCCTGTCCCTTTGGGACCTGCAGTGAGGTTGTGTGTGTGATGGAGAGAGCTGCTCCCCTCACGGTAGCTAGGCAACATAAAGACACGCAGGGGCCCAGATTCCAATATATCAAGGACACTCACCCAGGGACAACTGTCTCTCATGAGCCCCACCATCAAAGATTCCATTATCCACACTGGCATTCAAATTTTCAAGATCTTAACAATTGTAGGTAAATAAACAATGAGAATAAGTGCTGGAGTGTTTCATGGCTCTGGCCTGTGATGGGAATTGTGAGTTTTTTCACAGTATGAGGCTATAAAATATTTCTCGGCAAGTAGGAAATCTAAAAACCACTTAAACAATGATTCGTAGGTGAGTTCAGAACTTTCCTGGCATTGTAGGCGTGAGTGGTGTTTGGGATCAGTATACAGGCTGGCGATCAGTTGCCGTTGTGGATGTCAGGAAGCAAGGCCAGAGCAGGCACAAGCAACTTTAGAGAGATTCAGCAGACTGGTGGTCGGCAGAGGAGGGCATTATTGAGACTAGAGCTCTGGGAAGCTTTTCTATCCCTTGCCAGAAACAAGTGTTTACCTGTGTTACAGATGTAAGATTCGCGTACGCGCGCGTGCGCACGCACACACACACACACACACACACACACACACACACACACACAGGTACACCATCGTCCATCTGGCCCCACCACAAGGGAGCTCTTGGAAGGAGAGAGGAGGCCCCAGGTGCCTGGAGTGGATGTAAGCTTTCTGTTACAGGGGCCATGTGTGGTCAAGCACAATCTGAGCCGGTGACAGGAGCTCACGCTCACAGAGGCCTGTGCTGTGTGGCACCTAGTGTTGAATTACAGCAAAGCAGCAGCCTGCGGGGTAAAACAAAAGTGGAGAGGGGTGAAGCACCAGGGTGCACATCTGGAGGTATTCACGGTAAACTATCTGTGGGAGACAATGAGGTCCTGGGAGTAGCATAATAATAATAAATAATATTAGGCGGCTATAATAATAAGAGGTAGTTATTGAAACCACCTGAAGTGGCCTACTTGCCACAGAATCAAATCCAGATTTGACCGCCGGAGCTTCTCAGAAGATAGCGGTACAGAGGCTCAGTAGACAGTTTCATAGTTTCCCATAAGGAGACCTCTGAAGAAGGGAAGGGGTTTAGATAACTGTTATTTAATCAAAAATGTCGAATACTAGCCCTCGTACTGCAGGGATTTTAAAACAGAAGCAAGGAATTAAAGGGGTGGTCTACAATGAGACAGAAGAAGAATGAATGACCAAAATAAAAGAAAAATAATTATTGATAGTCTAAAAGAAATGGATGAAGGTTGTACGTGGAACATATTTTGCTTCTAAAGTTTAAATGTGAATTGAAACGTATTAAAGGATATAAAGAAATGTGTAGCACCTTTTCTGTGCCAGTCATGCCTGTATAAAACAGATATGCAAGATAAGAAACAGAACAGTGCTCCAGAAACCATGCCTTTCCAAGGAGGCGTGAGGAGGTCCAGGCCACAGGGAGGCACACGGAGCCGGAGTGGCACACCTTTGCTTCGGCCGCCATGTTCCCAGGGTCGCTGTGCTGACGCTGGAGTTCGTCCAGTTCCATTTGCTGAGCTTTGAGACTAATAGGGACTTCCGGGGTTGGCACCGAGTGTGTTACAGGTGACCCCTGTGCACTCAGAATCAACCCAAGAGAAACCCAAGGTCAGAGAACGCCACGTCCTGTGGTGCCCGGTGTTCCAGAGCTGTGCCGGGATAAAGGATTAAATGGCCTCGTCTAAATTTGGATTAACCTCAATTTAGCGCATTTTTTTTAACATCTTCCAATATTGTGGAATGAAAGCAGGCTGGGTGATTCAGTGAATAAGTCAAAGTTGCCTGAAAATCCTGGTCTCCCACGCTTGGGATGAGAGTGCTGTTCCGCTGCCTTGGAGACCATTGGCTCTCCTAGAGAAGCAGACAGTTGCCCAGGTGCCCCAGCGTGAGATACCTTGGAGTGCAGGTAGCGATGGTATAAGTCCAGGGCCCACTTGACCAGCGTGTTTTTATCACAGTTATTTTACATAGATTTTGTGAAGATATTGTGTAGATTTTCTTAAGCAGATTGGCATTACATTTGGGAAGTGTTTATGTTTTAGAGAAACAGTATGTACTGTTAGCTAGGAATTGTATGTTTTCATAAGACAGAGTAATGAGTAGCCTGTCCATAGTCCTCTAACTAAATGTAATACAGTTGAATGTCCCTAAAAAATAGCACATTTAAATGTCCCTTCAAATATAATAGGGCAGGGCTTTAATACATGTAAGTAAGCAGGGTCGTCTTCTTCAGTCAATGATGGCTACCACTAGCAAAAATACTCCATCAGCACTGACCAGTTTCTCAAACCAGCATGTGGTGTATAAAAGACTTTAAATTTAAAACTAATAAGAACATAGAGAAAGAAGAGTCATGGGATAGGTGTGAGACAGGTAAATTTATTCTGTAGAAGCAGAAGGCTGTAGGATGAAAGGAATTCAGAGTTCTTACCACGAGGATGAGACTCATGCCTGGAAGGACACATGGGAGAGTCCTTTTCTTTCCTTAGGATAGCAAAGTTTGTTCAGCGCAAATGAAAGGAGAACACGGGCTCCCGTGAGCCACACAGTTTACAAATGGCAAAAAGAGTTTCCTTTATTTTTCTTCTTTTAAGACAAGATTGCCTATGTAGCATCTGCTGGCCTGGAACTCAGAGATCTACCTGCCTCTGGCTCCTGAGTGCGCCACCACACCTAGCGGATTTTCCATTTCTTACAGAATTTTGTTGAATATGCCTTTATTTAAGGTATGAAATATTTGTGCAGTAGTGAAATTGTTCTGTGGGCTGATCCCATAGTTTAACTTAATAACATCATCATCTAACCTTTATATACATATTATATTATTTATATGCATATTATATTAATTATATTATATTATATTATATATAATGTATATACAGTATACATCTAGGAATACATGTAAACCGTATATATGTTTCATATCAAAAATCCTCAATTCATTTTTTTCAGAAGTACCTGTGGAAACACGACCCCTTACGGAGAGCAGGGAAGTGCTGTTGCTTTCTCTAGCCTCCTTTGACAGACAGGAGACAGTCTGTGAGTCAGACTGCCTGAGGCAGTGAGAAGCTAACCTTCTAAAAGGACCAGCAGCAAATGGGAGGAGCATTTGGGACCCATTTCTGCTGGTCGCTCACCCAGCTCAGATTCCTCACACTGTCCTATCAATGTATGAGCGCAGAGTGAGCGCTGGGAATAACCTTAATGCTGGTTTTAATCTAAAGTTCTACATAAAGCTCTTCGTACCACGAGTCAGCATCATCTCAGCCCTTTAGCTGAACTTCCAAAGCCTTGGAGCAAACAGCAGCAAGGTTCAGTGATTTAAAAGCCAGCCTGCTCTGTGTTTGAACAAGTCTGACGTTGGCGGGAGTGATCCCGCCTCACTCCGTGGCTCTGTGGGGCATTCGGAAGACCAGAGACTCCTTATACAGAGAATAACGGAGTTCCTTCCATCTCACAGGTTTGGGGGTTTTTCATGACTAATGCATTTGTCAAATTCTTTCCAAGAAAAGAAAATTATTTTACTGTGTCTTTTTTCATGATTGCATATTAGAGCTGTGTAAACTATTACGGTAAAACTTAGCAGTTATTTTTTTTTTCAGAAATTGAAGCTAATTGATTTAATATTAATAAAAGGAACTACATTAAACACAAGTTTTAATAACTTGGGTAGAAAGAAAATCTTAGACTTCCTAAAATATTCCTTACATAAACTTCATGTAAGTTGAACAGAAAGTCATTAAAATGTAATTTTCTATTGCAGATACCATATTAATTACTTTGTGTAATAATCTGAGAAGTCCTTAACAAATGTTTGATTCAGTGCGCTTTGGGAAGGAGAGTCATCTGTTGATCAGTTAACGCTCTCCAACCCAGGGTCTCAGCCTCAGCCTTCTCCCGCATGTCCATTCCCATGGTTTAGCTATTCTGCTAAAAACTAGAAGTAAGACAAACTTTTCTAAATTTGGAAACAATTTTGCTCACATTCATATTGGTAATACCAAATGCAAATATGTATTTAATAGAATGTTTGGCAACTTTTGAGTCATAGGGCCCAGTCGTGTGTGTGTGTAGGTGTGTATGATGTGTCCGTGTGTGTGTATGTGTGTGTGTCTGTGTGTGTGTGAGTGTGTGTATGTGTGTGTATGTGTCTCTGTGTGTATGTGTGTGGTGTATATGTGTGTATGGTATGTCCGTGTGTGTGTGTGTGTATCTGTGTGTGTGTATGGTATATCCGTGTGTGCATGTGTTTGTGTGAGTGTATGTTGTGTCCGTGTGTGTGTGTCTGTGTGTGTGGTGTATGTGTGTGTGAGTGTGTATATGTGCATGTCTGTGTGTGTGGTATGTGAGTGTGTGTATGTGTGTGGTGTGTGTATGTGTCTGTGTGTGGTGTGTGTGTGTGCCTGTGTATGTGGCGTCCTTATTAAAAGCATAATGTTTTAAGATTACTTTGTGAACTTATCCCACGGCTCGTTTCTCCCACAGTCTGAGGTGGTTTTCAGTCACTATGGTGAGGTAGACACGGCTGTGCCTGCACACTTGTCTTCTTAAACACCGAAAATCTCATCTTTGAATCCTTGTACCAAAGAACCTGAGGGACTCCAGAACAGTTTCTCCCCGGTGTGCGTCCTGGTGCCCACTCATTTCCACGAGGGGAAATGGTGGTGTTGGTGTTGACGCACTGCAAACTGGAGCAATGATTTACGTCCATACTGAAGATGGAGCAGTAAAGAGAGAGGCTAGGCGTGGCTAAGCCGACGTCTTCACGGGAACTTAGAAAGTTACGTGTGATAGTAAATAAGCATTTTTAATATTAAAATTTACAGCGTTTCCTAATCCAAGAGGTTGGATTTAGTGTGTTTCTTTCTGGAAGGTAACCATTTAAACTGAAGAAGACAATCAAACCATAAAGACTTTGACAACTTGTCTTATTTTTGTGGCAGGCCAAAGGCTAATAAATTAATAAAACAGTGAAATTAAAACTGAATTGTAGCCCAAATCTTTTTGGTTCATGTACCTCTGAGCCAGACAGGTTGAAAGAAGGAGGAGTCTGATTAGATCAGAGGGTCCAGTTCCATCCCATCCCACTCCCTCCAGGCCTGGTCGCCCAGGTATGACCGGAAGAGAAGTGAGCTGGTGGGGGAGGGAAGAGGCTCTTTGGGGTTGATATGTGCCGTAGTTTTGCACCCACTTTTTAGTTTCTATCTTGGCTGTATCAGCTCTCTCAAAATGTCAGCAGTGATGAGGCTGCATTATGGGATAATTAATATGAACTTTTATCTCGAAGCTAATTGTGAGTAATACTGGAACAAAACATATGTCAGTATGTTAAAGATGGGAAGCTGAGCAGATTGTTTTTATGTCTAAAAGATACATCTTTCTTTAACTTTTCAGTTCACTCACTTCTCAAATGCCAGTTGAATATGATAACTGTTTGAGAAAGGTTAAGTAACCTGTAAGAGAAACAACATTTGGAGTCGATGCTGTGGCCCTAAAGTCCTTCTGTGGTGTGCAGCGGGATCGTTGCACAGCGAGACGCGGTCCTTTCGGGGAGGGCAGGAGGCCTTCTCTGTACCTGCACTCCGAGGGTCCTCGCGTGTCTGGATGCTCTTGGGAACTGTTGCAGAATCTTTTAGCCTGCTGGATCATTGATCAGAATTGGTATTTTTTATCCATCCATCAGAGAAATAAAAACAAGTGGTTTGCTATTTCCCCTCTAGGAAGGTAAACAGGAATGAGCTCTAATTAGACGGATGTAGGGTGATGCTCACAGGACCTGTTTCCGTGCGGGTTAACAACGATCCAACTGGTCAGACGGCCTTTGCAGGGAGTAGAGGTGGAAAAGTGACCATTGGTACAAGTGAATCATTTTGTTAGCTGTTAAAAATATCCCCTTTGAATTGTTTTGTGGGAAATTTATAAATATATTTGCAAATAAGAATTTTAGTCTGCATTTCTCCTACTTGAATACCAGAAAGTTTCTGTTTAAAACTGTGAAACCAAATTTGATAGTAGTTTCCAAAGCCTGATAGCACCGTGCTTCTGCTACCTTCCTTTGCTTAGCTGCAGTGCCTCTAAAATGTAATATTAAGTTTTGTTTCTTTGTTGAAATTATTTTGCCCTCTAATTATGGAACACATTTACCATTGAGCTAACGTCAGAGGCAGCTGGGTGGAGAGCTGGTGCCTTGCCCGGTCCTGGGAGCAAGCCTAATTTGAAAACCCCTTCCAGAGCACAGCTCGGAGCCTCCCGCTCTCATCGACCGACCGTTGATCAGAAGAGCTTTTCTCTACTGACCTGAGAGTGTCCCTTTAATCCGATGCCAGCTGAGGCACTTACCAGAGTAGGTAGATGGCGTCCAAGGTGAAGCTGCCTCACAGAGAGGGCAGAATCTCCCCACTCTCCCACAAATGACATTTGGGTTCTCATCCCTTCCTGGCCAGCCTTCTGTAGTGACACATGCCACCAAGATGCCGCCCTCCGTCCACTCTTAACTCATCTCATTGACTGCCTTGAAGGACCTGGCGTGAGCAGAGCGCTCTCCTGGAGGAGGCTCGCGAGAGGCTCAGTGTGTCCTGAGCAGCGATCGTGGACCCCAGGCCTGAGAACTGACTTGATGGCTGGAGATGCCTGGGCATGAGCCGTGGGCAGTGTTTATCTCTCTGGTCATCCCAAAGCCAGGTCCTCTGTGATTTACATGCCTGCGGAGCTTGGAAGGTCCCACCAATGCTGATTCTGCTGACCCTGTGATACCTCTCGACTCATAGCTGCCCAAAGGCCACTTTTATTGTTCTCAAAGGCAAAGCAAAAGAAAACAATAGTTTTGTTTTGTTTTTTCACGACGAAGGGTCAGCATTTATGGGATACACACACAGGCAGATACTCAAAACCGCTTTGGGGAACGAAAGCCCCATTTCCCATCCTCTGTTAGGATGGAGGTCAGCTAAGCAAGCTGCCTCTCAGGGGTCCTCCTGTGGCCTAACAGGGAGGGTGCACACTGGCTCGTCCTAAACAGCTCCGCAAACATCTGAGCCAGGCTCACAAATCTGCTCTGAGAAATGGACTTCCCTTCTCTGCTGCTTTCTCCAGCCAAGGAAGTTTGTCTACAGACACCCCAGTCTCTGTTATACTGCCTTTATATTTATATTATAGTTGTCTATAATAACTTTTGGTAAGGTCTGAGTAATTCATAATATTATTAATAGGAAAGTCGTGATTCCCCATAATGCTTTCCCTCCTGTGTTATCCAAGTGGCTGTAAGTGAGGATTCGCACAATTTTACTCCAGTCGCTTCCTCCCAGTTTGGTCACAGTCTGAGTTTCAGGTAGAGGCCACAAGTTTGCTTTACTAATGGAGTTTGTTAAAATAATATTCTGGCTTTACTTTGATAGCTATATATTGTGTCATCCATTTTCATATAACATCTTTTAGGACGTTGGCACGGTGTGATACCATAAGCTTTGTGTCCAGCTAACGGTACCTGCCACCTCCCCAGACTGTTTAGCCTTGATTTGAAGCTGCAGAAGGGTCTGTGATCTAAACCAGCTCAACAGAAAGCATCTGCATTGGCTCCGACTTTTTGCACAAACCTCTGAGCGAGGACATGAAAGGCAAAGTGAAGGGACCCTGCAGGGGAACAGGGCCTGTGCAGGATTCCCAGGTTAGTTTACAATATCAGCAGGGCCTCCAGGGATGGCTAGGGGGAGCCGGTCCTGGGGTTTGGACGCCAAGCCAGTGTGGCAGCTGTTTCTGGTTTTTGTCAATCTTGTGCACACGGCCCCAGCCACTGAAACCTGTTCAGCTGTGATAGGGACCAGGCGATGGGGCCAGAAGCTCCCCCCGCTGCCCATCCTGCATGGGTGAAGCCTGGCTGGTCCTCGGATACCCAGTCGCAGACTTAGGCTCTCAATTACTTCTCCAGCAGCACAGGCCGGTGGCACACTGCTCTTTCCTCTGCAGGATTTATTGACTATTTAAGAGAAACATTGGGACTTAAGAGTAAACAGTCCTTTTATTCAATAGATTCCCAATCAAAAGGGGAGGTCGATAAAACTGCACTAAATGTAAAGAATTAGAAAACAAAACTAAAAGAGCAATAAACACCCCCCAGGAAGACTCAGTCAGTCCCCTGACCTTTGACATCTGGACAACATCTAAGCGTAAGCTCAGGTCATGTGCAATACTGCCAGCTGGGTCCCGACACAGCTCTGGTCCTTAGCTGCAGACCAAATGTTCTAGACAAGTTCCTGGGCCCACCAGTCCTCTGACTTCTTAGTGATCCTTGGCTCCTTCTGTTGCCACGTGAGGAGGCGGGGACAATATCTGGAGCCTTGCCAGTGGCCTTCGGAGGAAAACCAGCTGGAGTCACACACAGAGAGAGCCAGAAGTAACCTTAGCAGCCACGAACTCAAACTTTTTAGAAATATTGTCAGAAACACTCTGAATTGTGAGTCAAGAAAAAAATTAGAAGCCACAAACTCAACTGGCGTAAAATTGCCGTGGAATGTGGGGATCCATGACTGAACACAGAAATGAGACCCGTGGGTTACAACGGCCACGTGTGGGCTCCTCCTTCCAGGATCCTCCCTCCCTGGTGCCCTGCCCTCTGCCCTGCCTGCCATCTTTTGTACACTGTTCTCCTCTTTCCACCGTTGTGGCCTCCTGTCCTCCAGCTCCCTGCCAGACCTGCTCTGGCCCAGCCCAGTCCCCTCTCTGTCCTGTTCCTGCCTGCAGATGCCAGTGCTCAGTGCAACTACGTCTGCTAATGTAAGGGCCAGGGCTGCTTCTCCCCACATTGCCCATCCTGACATCAACCAAAAGCACTTTCCTGGCTGAGAACAAACTCTTTGTGACATGCTCTGATTTTGAACACTACAGCAGCAGTTCGTGTTGCTCCCCATAGCCGCCCCTGAGCTGTTCCCCAGGTCGTCACACAGCCTAGCTGGTTCCTTTCAGTCATGTTTCCCAACAGTGTTGGATACATAGGCATCCATCCTAGCCAGAAAACCAGGAGTCAGCTCTGGGCCGCTGAGCTTTCGTCTCTCGCAATTACTCAGAATACCTACCCTGTGCACCCCATTTCATTCTCACCACTGCGGTTCCTCTCCTGCTCCCGTGTGCCTTCCGTGTCCCTGGAGGACTCGAGTTGTCCTGAATTACTAACCCATGGGCGACAGCAGCCCACCGGGAGCTCTTGTGTCTTGCCCCAGCTCAGTGCTCTCTGCCTGCCTTATGTCCGCCACACACGCTAATCAACTGGACCTGTACGGTCACTCCTGTTTGCACACACTGATGCAACCATGTGCATACAGTCCCGAGGGCAATGCCTGGCTTGGTGCATGCTCTCCATCAATGGTGGCAGAATGGTGTTTTGTGTCTTTGTTGTTGCGGCCCTTATTATCATCGACAGTAATTATGCCTTGGACCATACTGATTTTCCCTTGCTAACAGTATGTTTTGCTTTTTCTTTTGGCTCAAAATCCTGCCGTGGATGTCTGTATTCAAGACCCAGATTCCTCTCTTCTCCTGTAAAGTGAACAGAGCTGGGGTCCCACCATCCAGGGCGGGGAGTTCAGGTCCCTGCACCCCACCAGCTGTGTGAACTAACTAGTCATTTACAAACTCTGCTTCATTTTGGCCATCTGTGAAGCCAGGGTAAAAATAGCTCCCTGACCCACTTCAGCAGAATAGTCTTGAAGAGCAGCCTAGAGGGTGAATGAAAAGGCGTGTTTTAACTGAGAAGTCGCAAGTTAATCGTTAGTCGGATCTGAAATAACTCAAGCAACATTAATGCAAACAATGCTCTCTCTGTGGGATGCTGGCTGGTGCACCGTTATCAGTGAATTCGCCGACTTTCATGTTCCCTAAAGCATCCGCAGCACACACGAGTCACGCACACACGAGTCACGCATGTCCTCACAAGCCCTCTCACTGACATCTCCCCAGCATCAGGAGAATTCACCCTGAGAACTGTGCACATCATCAACTCACTGTCCTTATAGGTGCTGTCTGTGAGTCTTCCAGTCTGTCTTTCTGTGCGTTATCCCCCTTATCTGGCGTTTCAACTCGGAATCACACTTGGTTGTGAATGAATGAATTTGTGAATGAATGAATGAATGCAGCCACAAGACAGCATTATAGTTATACAGTTCCCACTGTTCTCTGTCCTTCCGATTGCCTTGACACTTTGCATATGAAAGTGAGGGTGATGGTGATGATGATGATGGTGATGATGATGATGGTGATGATGATAATGGTGATGATGATGGTGATGATGATGATGGTGATGATGGTGACGGTGGTGATGATGATGGTGATGATGATGATGATATGGTGATGGTGATGGATGGTGGTGGTGGTGATGACTGATATTTCTTTTATTTTGAGATAATATGATTATATCATTTCCCCATACACTGCCTCTCTCCAACCCCTATATACCTTTCCTTGCTCCCTTTCAAATTATTCATGTCCTCTTTTAATTGTTGTTGCACGCCCATGCACAGGTGTGTGTGTGTGTAAAACCTGTCCAGTCTGTATAATGTCACTTGTACATATGTTTTTCAGTGTTGGTAATTTGGTATTGGAAAACCAATTGTACCCTTCTCTAGGGAGACGATTTCTCCCCGTCAGCGTTCCTTAGTTGCCTGCAGTTCTTTGTGTGGAGTTGAAGCCTCATGGTCTTTCCCTCATCCACTTGGACTTACCCTCTCTTGTCCGCATTCAGCTCACTTTTAGGCAGTTATGTTGGTAAGACTGTATGGGTGTAGCTTCTGACATTACCAGGAGACACAGTCTCATAGCAAACTCCCTGATCCTCTTCCAACATGTTCCCTGTCATGGGTGCTGAAGTGTTTTGTAGATGTATCCATTGGACTGGGATCCACAACTTTGCATTTTTATTAGATGTGGTTTTCTGTAATGGTCTCTGTCTGTGGCAAAAAGAAGTTTCCTTGATGTGGGGTGAGGACTACCCTTATCTGTGGGGATAAGGACAAATACTTAGAATGTACTTAGGTATTTTGCCTGGTTGGTAAAGTGGTGGTTGTAGGCTCTCCACCAAGGTCCATGACTTCACTAGCCCAGATAGCTGGCTAGGTTTCCAGTGCTGGGTATGATCTATCTTGCTGAGCAGGTCTTGAGTTTGGTTAGAAAGCTGTTGGTTACTGCCAAGATTCTTGCCACTACTGCACTCTTAGGGTGATCATGCCATGTTGGTCAGTGTTGTATTCACAAGCATCAGAGCTGTGCAGGACTCCTGTGTTGAAATAGGAGCAGCGGGGCTGCGTCCCCAGCACCCCAGCCGCCTGCTAGCTCATGCCCGAAATAACAACACACAAATTGTATTCTTTTAAGCACTGCTTGCCCATTATATCTAGCCTCTTCTCGGCTAACTCTCGCACCTGGACTAGCCCATTTCTAATAATGTGTGTAAGCACCCCAAGGTGCGCTTACTGGGAAGATTCTAGCCTACGTCCATCCTGAGTCGGAGCATCATCACGTGTGTCTCTGAGAGCAGAGCTGTCTCGCGTCTGTCTGAGGAGTCTTACCTCACTTCCTCTTCCTCCTGTTTACTCCTCCCACCTATGTTTTAACCTATCAGGGCAAGCAGTTTCTTTATTTAATTAACCAGTGAAATCAACAGATTGATATATGACACTCCCACATCACTTCTGGTTGCTTCGTCTTTTGAAATCTTGCTTGACTCTTCTGGTTCCACAAAAGCTAGTCCTCAGGGAGGCCTTAATTCAGATAACTAACAGTTTTGCACTCTTGGTTGGTAGGCATTCGGAACAGTCCTCTGTGTACACTCTACACCATTGGTCAAAAGACTTCATGCTCTTGATGATCAGCACACAAATGGCCAGGTCTCTGACAGCTGTCACTTAGGGTCGAGAGCGGCAGTTCCTGTGGATAGCAGACATTCAAGGAATCCCTCCCGACGAGATGACTTGCTTTTCAGATAACCTCTTGATGTGTAGGGGTTGGGAGTTTTTGAAGCATTTATAGTTTACTGATGAACTCTGGATAGTACCTTACAGCTTACATAACACTCCCGTATACATAATTTTATTTAGTTAAGAAACACTAAAATACAATGTCTCTACACAAAGACAAATACAATAGGGCATTGTCACAACATTGCCATTTTTCAGTTTCTCAACTTGTGATAAACACTTTGAAATTAAGGATTACTGGTCTTAAAATGAGGGATTATTTTATATGCGAACTTTTATTTTGCTTGGGGCCTTGGTCTTGTTTGTTTTGACACAGGATCTTATGTAGACTCGACTGTTCCTCAAACTCACAGTCTTCCACCCTCCGCCCCAAGAGCACTCTACAGAATGGTTGCAAGAGGGAAGCCTCAGCTGAGTTCCAGATTTATTTCCAAGCCCAAAAAGCTGATGTGGTAAAGGCTGGGTTTTTTACATGTGATGACTCTAAAAATAAAAATTATGTAAAAGAACCAAATAAAATTTCCTACAGTATAATTAAAATTAGAAATGGTGAGAAATGGAGGAAGCCCCGCTTGCTAAGCATCATGGGAATTCACTTCAATGATTTGAGACAGCACATTCCAGGCAAGGAGGGATGATATCATACAAAGCCAAGGACATGCTCAACAGAGTTATAGAATGCTGCATCGGGTGTCATGGGATTAATAGGGTTACATTTTCTATAATTCAAACACTGTGCCTTTAAATGAAATTACACAATACTATCATGTATTAAAGGCCAAATAACATTTTATAAACAGAATACAAAGCTCACCTGTATTTAAACACTGACATCTGTGGCGGCCAGTGGTTTTTAGCAGGTGAGGGGAAACATTCCTCTAAGCGCTCAGACAAGCATTACTTACTCATCCATTTGTCATCCCAGCGTCTGGAACACTTGAAGTCTTTCAATTTTTATTCAACAATGTAACCTTTGGAGTTTTGCCTAATAATGACTTCACTTGTGCTAGCCTTCCAACAGATGAATTAAAATGGAAATGCGTCTTTTCTAATTATGCATCCTGCCACGGCTGAATGTTGGCAAGTGGGGCCGTGCCGAACGTGCAGCCGAGGCTGTGTGACAGCAAAGTTTCACAAAGTCACTTTCTTAATCATGTGACGGATTACGGAGGCTCTGCTCACAAGTGGGTAGCTGTATAGAATCAGAAGGAAAACGTTTAAACAGCCCAGCATGGTATTTCCATTTAAATCTGATTACAGTGAAATAAAACTGTAGCCATTAAAGGTTTAGAAGAACTACAAATACAGGCAGTAAAAGAAGACAGATAGTAAATGAGGTAGTAAAGCATTTCAGCGGGGCACACGCGGGGCACAGGCTTTATAGAGCTCCTTCCGTCTTCCCGAAGCAGGCTGTGCAATCCGCCGCAGACCCCGCACCCTCTTCTGAACTCCGCTTAAACCTGCAATTAACCTTTCACGCCTAATGAAGCTGTTTTCCTGGAAAATTAAAATATATAGAGGTGCTTGCTTTTACACAGACTCGGGAGGAAAGCGTTTCAAAACGAATGACTTTTTCAAGGTTTCTGTTCAGTTGGAAATCATAAGCGCCACGCCTGGGCATGACGCCGGAATGCTCTTTCCAAAGCAGGTTCATTTGATGTGCAGTATTCATGGCTGGACTTATTCATTGTTCCTGCATGGTTGTAAAGAAACACACATCACTGCTTTGATGATGATATTGTGGCTGCCGGAGTCCGCTGTCACCACTCCGTTTCCATGGGGAAAACCATGGTTTCACAAAAAATAAGGAAACTCCTGATGTGTCTCTAATGTTTGAAGAAGATGTATTTGCCCGTTAGCTGTTAGATGATCAGCTACTTATGTTCCTTTCTGTTCCAGACAGATTTGCACGTGCTTACAGACAAGTCAGGAAGCAAACGGACTTGAGGTTACTGCCCAATCTAATCTTGGTCGTTCTTCTCCCCACTCAGAAAATGGCATGGTGACTGTTGGCTCCCAGGACCATGTGTGCCGGACCAAGCCCATTTGCCAAGGAAAACTCTGATGAAAGCGTCCACTTCCTTGACCTTGTCCCCACCTGGGTGACCCAGGGCAGCACATTGGAAATGCCGGGGAGTCATGGGAGATGGGGAGACAGGGAGTAGGCTTTCTTACTTACATGGTTTAGACTTGGAATTTAAACAATGTGTCACAGTGCCTGGTGTTTATGAATTAAAAGTACAAAGAGCCAAGGCTTACAGTAAAAGTTTGACCCTAGCATTTTTTATTGAACCTACGGGTGTATATTGATATGCATTCTACTCGCCCACAGTGCCGGCGCCTCCGTGACATGGTAAATGAAATTCCTTTAGACCGCCCATCTAAGATAATGAATTGTTCCCACAGCTAATTGTATTGCCTTGATAACAAGGAAGTATCGGAGGCCTAGAGAACACAATAAGTGGATTCCATCAGATGATTGGTGTGACGTTTTGAAAAATGATCCTCTGGAGTGACTGATTTTAACGGAATCAGCTCGCACCACTGCGCAGGGTAGCATGGTGTGCTCGCTCCCAGGACACATGGTAGAGGGTCAGCCCAGGAAACCCCTAGCAGGGCCCCTCTCAGAACCCATTGCTTTGTTGGTGTGTGCCTCTTTTAAACTGCGGAAAAGAGCTGAGGTTACTCATCTCTGTAGCTCTCTCACTGCCAGTGTGGAAATGAAAACTGGTGAAAGCTGTGCACCTCAAGAGCTTGCTGTTGGGAGGGACTTAGAGACCATCCCTCAGCGCAAGACTTGCCTTCAGGCCTTGGAGTGGGAGTGGGCGAGCCTTCAGAGGACGGAAGGAATGCTGTTATGTCTAGATCGGGGAGTGCTGGGTTACAGGAGCTGTGGATCAGCTGAGGAGAGGTGGTGTCCTGCACACTTGGTTAGGGTGAATGTTTCCTTTTTCCGGTTGTCCTACACTGGAACTGAAGACGTGGCTTATGGGGGCTGCCTGGTTATTCAGTAAGCCCTAACTGTTTGGAAAGATGGTCATTCCTGAACTTGGAGTGCTGCCTGGCGTCCTTGGCTGCTCCTTGTGGCTCATAGGCTGGTGTTCTGAACAGGCAGATGGTAACAGCCTGAGCTTCTTTAGGGCCTATAGATCCACAGGTCCAGTCTGTCCCTCACAAGGAGCTTGTTAGGGGGTGGAGGAAGATAGCATTCCTCCTTTGAAAGCTACTAAATTGACTTCTTTTTGTCATTTAATGAAAGCAGAAGGCTGAAGAACAAAGAATGCCCCACCTAAAGCTAGGGATTAAGCCTCCCCACATCCTGTGTCCCTGCCCTGCAGGAAGACCTGGCCTGTTTCAGTTCCTCACCTTTGAAGGCCATAGGATGAAGACTTGGCAACTTCTGGGTTCACCTGGTGATTATAAACTTTATCCTCTATCAAACAGGAGAAATGCAAAGCCAGAAATAAAGCCCTTACATTTGACGTTCAAGGCGCACAAGCACAAATAACTTTGTCCTTTGTACTGTTCATAATCTCATAATTATGAACTCCTGATGGGTCACAAGCCATGAGATTCCATAAGGGAGTCAAGCTTAACCCTGAATGAAATGTCATTTAACCTACAACCTACGCACAAGGTAAAGGTGCTCTGAATGTCCTCTAGAACTCTACAGGGTGGACAGCATTCAAATACCACTACCAAGAGGATTTCCAGGTTCCCAACATGCTTTGTGCTATTCATAAGAGTCTAAATGGATTTAATTGTTCATTTGCATAGGAAAGCACAAAAAGCTGCCACCTTAAAAGTAAGCCTGATTTTCTATCTTATCATATTAACTAAAATAAGGTTTGCGAATTTTCAGTTCTATGTATTCCCAAGCTTCAGAATCCTGGGGTAAACTGAGAGTATTGTGAGAGATGGTACTTAAATTGGGTTTCGGACGTCATGTACTCCCAGATACAAAGACTCCGTGACAATGGGGAATCAGCAGAGAATGTCCTGTTTTGGCATCTGAAGCTTTTTACTTCACTCCTGGGATAAGGCCCACTGTGAGAGGAATGACATTTGGAGCTACATGGAAATGAAAAATTATTTTTAAGAGCGCTGGCATGATTTCCTATTCAGACGTAGTAATCATCAAAATCAGTGTTAGTCATGGCTGCCCACAGTAAAGGAGTTGCATATCACTTCCTGCATCTGCCTGTCTCGGGTAAGTCGGTGCCAGGAGCAAACTAGCGGGAAGTTGTAAATGATCACAGAAGTGTGCCAGGAGGCCCAAGGAAACCTGAGATCTGCTCCATCTGAACTTTAGCATAACCAAGGCTGTGAATTTTTAAAATAAGTCTTCCACATCCATGAAGTAAAGAAATAAAGTATGTATCATGGCAAACCCTACACCACAATCTCTGAAACCCCAGGAGAGCATATGCGCATGTCAAAGAGCAAGACCAAGCTTTCCTCAAGTTCCAGCCTGTAGTATCGCTAAAAGATTTCAGGTGATATTAGCATTCGGAAGGGGACTTTGCCCCTGAAGAGTAAATGTTTGTGGTTGCGACTGGAATTCCTTCTCTGTCTGGCCATGGTTGCTCCTCCACCATCACCTATCTGCCTCCAGATGTCTGTGAGTGTGTTTCCCTTCCAAACAGATCCTGTCTAGTCATGAGCTCACCTCCTCCCTCTTCCACTCTGCCTCCCTGTGCAGGAAAGCCTGCTCACCTCTCTCCACTGTTCACCGTCTTAAGTAGGGACTTAAGCTTCCACCCCGGCTCAGCTTCACTCAGGTGGGTGGAAGATTACCAAAATCTATTTTGAGGGAACCCGGTGGCCTCCCCTTCTAAGGTCAGGTGACCTTTCTTCCACAGGTCTTCCTTGATCCCATGGTCCTTTCTTGTCATTTCTTTCTGCTTAGAAAGCTGAGTTCTGTTCTTGCAAAATCCTACTTGAAGCTTATGTAGACTAAACTGACCCATGAGAATGGCATGATTCAGTAACATCTCATGTGGGATAAAACCCAAAATAAAGATCTTCCTTGAGAAGCAGCGTTGAAGGCGCCCGTGAGGATGAAAGACAGGGTCAACTCACTTCAAAGTCAATGCACCAAGACCTCAGGGCCACGTGTTCTGTCCTTAAAGTAAAGGATGGGAATTTTAGGCAATTTTTTTTTGTTTTTTTCAAGAATTCTAGGACTCTATAAAAGGAAAATAGCCATGCCACCACCCTCAAGTGATAATCTTGTGTCAACGTTCAGCTTTTCCAGAACTTAACAGTGCTCCAAGCCTCCTTTAAAAGACACATCTAATGAGCTTGTTTATAGAAGCAAAAACCAAATGGTAACCTTGGAGATTCCCAGTCCATCCAGAATAAAATGTTCAAACCCGGAGGCGAGGTGAGCAGTGGTATCCACGGCTGACTGCGGTGTTCCCTCAAGCCCTGACTCAGTTGCTCAGTGTTGTCGGTTAGCTTCTTGTTCTTCTTGTGTGTTTTGTTCAACACTAGATAATCAGGAAGCTCCTGAGGACTTCGTGGCTGAGTGTGTTAACTTTATCTAAAGTCACCCTGACCATTCCAAACTGATGTGAGAAGTCTTTCTGTATGCTGTGAATATGCCTCATTACCAATGGCTAATAAAGAAGCTGCTTTGGCCTATGGCAAGGCGGAATATAGCTAGGTGGGAAATCCAATCAGATACAGGAAAAAAGAAGACAGAGTCAGGGAGACACCAGCAGCTGCCAGAGAAGCTATGTGAGTTAACAAGCCACGAGCCTCATGATAAAATATAAACTAAGTTGTAAAAGCTAGTTAATAATAAGCTAAAACATATGTAAATAATACTAAACGTCTGAGTGATTTTTTAAAAGTGGCTCCAGGACCAGACAGCACGAGAACCCTCCAGTTACACCAGATATCTGTGTGGACGTCTAAATGCCTTTCTCCTTCCTTTCCAGGCCTTGCTATCGCCAGTGCCCTGATAGACATCTCACAGCAGAAGCCTTCTGATAATAAAGACAAGACCTCTGGAGTCCGCAACCGGAAACACCTCTCCACACGGCAAGGAACTTGTGTCTGATTGGAGACCCCTTCTGTGCTGTGTGCTGGTTTACTTCACAAATGGCTTCCGTTAGAGCTGTTCTGTGGCCTTGGGTTTTACAGATGTTAATGTCCTATGATCCAGGGCCCACGTACAGTTCCCTCTAAGTGGGCAATGTCCCAAGTGGCCAAAGAATGCCAGTGAGTTTTTTAAAAGTAGCAGTATTGATGGTCACAAGTGATAGTCAGTTTTTATGGCTCTTGTAGGCTTAGAGCTAACATAACTTACTATGGAAAGAGATGTATATTGTTTCTTAATGCAGATGGAAATATGTAATTCATATAAACAACTGTTTATATCCCAAGACTTTAAAGAAAGACATTTTATAATGCTTGAATGGTAAGAAGTGTACAGTTTTTGCCTCATTAGCAAACGTAGGTCATTTGCATATGAGTAGGAAAGGAACAGAGCATGGCAGCTGAAATTGCTGTTGTCTCTCATGAATATGAAAGCAAGGCTTTTATTTAATAAGCTGTAGGTCATGTGTTTAAATTCTCCACATGACCATGTAGTACCCAGAGTCAACTTGAGACTGCAGCAGTCGGAGCAGAGAGTTGGTCTGCATGCGTGTGTCACAGGAAGTTTGTTAGAGTTTCGAGCGTGGGGGACAGAGCGCGAAGAAGACTGGCGATCAGTGTCCCCTCCTTCCACAAAGAGCCTCCAGTCCAACAGCCAGAACAACCATTGGACAGCGGAGATTCTGGTCCCAGTGGTGATGCTTCGGTTGCCTGGGCACCATGGCGCGGTGCCAGGCCAGCGTGTTCCTCTGAGTCGTCACTAGAATGTGTCGCTTTCTCCCAGCCTTCTTCTACTCGCTAGATTTTATTTACCTTTTACAAGTATTACAAAATGGACCCCAGAGGTGACGCCTTCCATGTTCCCTGCTACCAACTCCTTCCTGTAGAATGCAAGCAGACCAGAGTCTGTCCGGCGAGCATCAGCAAGTTCCCCATCTCCGGTACAGTCACACTGTGCTGTGAGGTGTCCACAGCACAGAAACAAATTCATTGCTGGCCACGTCCAAAACATCCCTAATGACACAAAGCCCTGAGTAACAATAGAAAGAAGAACACAAAGGCCAGCTCTTGCCTGGAACTGTCATTTGTGTGCTAATACGGACTGTAGTTCACTGATGTTCAGTCTGGAGTGGTCGTGGTTGACTTCAGGGTGACTACAGGAGAGATGAGAACAAGATCCCAAAGCTGTTGCACACTCTGTACTTTTGTTTAACATGGGAGTCATTGCTCTATCCACGTTAAGTACTGTAGACACACTTTTCATGTTCTTTGGAATATTGGAAGGCGATGAAACTTTACAATTAATGCCTAGTTACTTGCATGCCATGGTTGTACAGTAGCAGAATATGACCCTATTGCAATATCAAATATTTATTTCAAATTCCATGTATACATAGCTTAATTTGATGAGAATCAAGTGTAATATGTAAGAGAAATGACCACAGAATATGTAGCTGCATCTTATAAAACATAGTTAGGTGGAATCTAACCATGGTCGTCCTATTTTGATAACTAGCCTTTGAAATATAGAATATATTCTTTACGTTGGCATGATAATTTTACTCTATTTTCCATGCACCCCAAATCAGATGAATTTGTAGAATAGTTTTAGTAATTTTCTCTACAGCCTGTGGGGTTTGGGTGGGAGAGGGAGGGTTGGTCATTGGTACTTCCCAGAGCGTTTTCTCCCAGAAAACCAGTTGAGCTGAATTTGTAAATGTCTCCTAAAAGCAATCGAGTAATTTTATCAACTTCTGTTGGACACTTTACATGTTCATTTTTTCCCATGAAATAATAAATTGGCCAAGCTGGGTCATTACAAAGATCTAGTCATTTGGAAATGAAGCAGTTGCTCATTCTATTTAATCCGCAGCAGCTGTCACTAGAGAAAGCCGGGACAGGGAAAGTGAAGTGCACCAGACCTGCGCACCAGACCTGCGCGCCCCTCGCAGCTTCCAGCGGTCAGCACCGTGTGGAGGAACTGTCCAGCCTCATCCACCGCCAACCCCACATGGTTCTTAAAACTTGCACATTTGAATTTTAGAGACTTCGGGAATTAAACGCAATGTCACACCCTACCGTTAACTCTGTGGCCAAATTATGCAGTGTATCCTCAGCGTATAAATCTTTTGACTAGAAATAAAATTCTTCACCCCGCTGTGAAGTGAACCAAAGGCATCACTGTTCTCTGTAGTCTGCTCGCCCCACCACACCTCCAGAGCACTTTACATGCAAACGCTTCAGTTCTTTAAAAACCGAGTCACCGTGCAGATTCTTTCTGAGAAGTTGGGAGTCCAGACGGCTCTCAGCACCTCAGCCTAGAATGGCTTGAGGAACCCTCATCATGTAAGGGCTGTCTCTGCTAAGTGTGAGTGTTTTCAGTACACTTGAATGGAGTTTATACATTGAACTTGGGAACACTATCTGGGTAACTCTAGAAAACCTGGTGAAAACACAGTATGCATGTGTTGATGAGTTGGTTTGGTAAATTTTAAAGAGAGTTAAGATTCTTGTAATTGCTTTGAAGGAGGGAAAAGCTCTGTGATCTGTACTGTGGGGTGTTTGTGTGTGTGTGTGTGTGTGTGTGTGTGTGTGTGTGTGTGTGTACGGCAGGGATCTTCCTCAGTCATTCTTCATTTTATCACCTTACTTGAGTGATCCAAGTTGATTTTTGAGCTGAGGTGGTTAGCTCAGAAACTGAGCCTAGAGGTGGCTGATTTTTCTAGACCGTCAGGCCACTGAGCCCCAGGGATCCTCTTACCTGTCTCCCCAGTGGACTGTGGGCTCTGGAGGATTGAACACAGGTCCTCAAGGTTGCAGGGCAAACACTTGACCCACTGACCCATCATCTCCAAGTCCTGTCCCATTCTATTCGATAGGAAAACATTAATTAGGACATCTATCCAATCAATTCTTGCTGTACTTCCTGACATCACATTTGCTTTGGGTGTTCCTGAGACAGAAGTGCCTGTGTGGTGGCCGTTACCCCTGCCGTGGGATCATTTAGAGAGCATCCGCCAGGAGCTGTGTGGGGCTGAGGCAGCTTTTGAAGGCTGAGCCCTTCCACCTATAAAGGGAGCGCTGTTAGCCTGGTGGTGGTGGCACACGTCTTTAATCCCAGCACTCAGGAGGCAGAGGCAGGCGGATCTCTGTGAGTTCGAGGCCAGCCTGGGCTACAAGAGCTAGTTCCAGGACAGGCTCCAAAGCTAAAGAGAAACCCTGTCTCGAGAAAAAAAATTTGGGGGAGCGCCGTTGACATTCCTGGAGATGAGCAGAAGCCCCTGTGGGTCCAGAAACAGCAGAGCTGTCGTAAGCATGGGGCGGCCAGGCCAGCTCTTTAGGAACACTTGGCATCTTTGTGGATTCGTCCGTTAATCTTTATGCATCTTTCAAGTCAAGTATGTTTGTTCAGAAACACATGGTGTGCCTCTGGAATCGGGAGATTCCTAAGCCTGCCTGGCGTGTGGAGCACAGAACTCTGGCTCTAAAGCTGTGCCACAGTGAAGCATTTTTCCAGACGAGCCCTGATGACGTCTAAGCAGAGCCTCCATGCCATGCTCGCCCACCAAGGCGAGGAAGGACCAATGTCCCTGTGTCATCTGAGGGCTGTTGGTTCGGTTTGAGTATTTTTGTTGTTGTTTTCTTGGTATTCATAGAACTACCAAAGCAAGTTTTGTGTTTTAAATTCTTCCAAAATTGAGAACATTCCAGAGTCTGCCCGGCTCCACTTTTACTTACAAAACCCACTTGCTGGTTCCCTAGAGTGAGCTCAGGGCTTAACTGATCACAGAATCTCACGCTAGGGCAGATTCCCGTTTTCAGACTCAAGGACGACGGATGGGCGGGCACTTTGCCCTGGGCCTGAGCTGCCCGCCTCTGCAGTTCCAGGAGGTCCCTCCAGTGCCTAATGCTTTGCATAATTTCTCAAGGAATTCAGGCCCCTGGATGCTCAGGAGTGTTTTCCAGCAGTACACAGTTCACATCTTAGTTTTACCCAATTTCTTAAATTAAGAATTATGATGGTAACTACATGTCTGTCTGCATGCAGGTGTGCAAGCCTGTGTTACACTGACTGTGTAAAAACTTAAATCTGCCTTTAGAAGCCTGTATTTTAGAATACCATCTGCTACTAATTGGGACTTTGTTAAAATAAAAGCATTGGTTTCTCCACACCCCATCATCAAATAGAGGGTTTTATGTGTGGGAGGGTGGGAGTTTTTTTGTTTTTCAAGATTCTTGCTATATACACAGGCTAGCTTCAAGCCTGTAATTCTCCTGCCGTGTGTTGAGATTCCAGGTCATGACCACTTTGCTCATCTGCCACTGCGGAGGCTGTTATTATTTTTGTCACGTTGACCTTTCTGAGACCATCCGGGGAAGAGCACACACTCCTCAGACTCTGGGAAAGCCCTCCCCCTGGAAGAAGGTCATGAAGTTTGTGTGGTGAACTTCCCATTCAGAAGGCATCATCCCCTCCTTCCCTCTGCGAATTCTCACTGACCTTTTCTCCACAGCTCTCAGAATCCTGTGCTGAGCTGGCTTGCTCTTAGAAAGGAAGGGGAAGGCTGGACTATAGGAGACGGAGCCGCAGGGTGCCAGCCATTAGGGAGGGTCTGAGCCCTTGCATGTGTTTTGTGCCAGCATTTTCCAGGACTGGGGTTTTCCCATGCCAAGGCAAGTGTTTTCCCACTGAGCTGTGACCCCAGCTCTCTGGGGCTCACTAAGTTGCCAAGGCTGGATTTGAACTGGAGACCTTCTTCCTCCCAGCTCCCTCCTCCCTTGTCCCCTGCTACCACCCCGGTCCCCTCAGCACCTGGAACAGGCTCAGCTAAACTCTCACAGGCTCTAGCAAACTTGGAAGCCCTGTCTCTGCGAGAAGCAGAAGCCCCACTTTCCTCTAACTGCACGGGAGGGATTGGATGCCCACGGGGCTGAAGATAAGGCTCAGTTAAGAAAGTATTTGCCATGCGAGCCTGAGGACCTGAGCTCTAACCCCAATGCCACGTAGGAAGTTGGCAGCTCAAATGGCTTAGGAGCACGTTACTGAACCTGCAGAACTGTGTTCAGTTCCCAATGCATCAGACAGTTCACAGATGCCTGTAACTCCAGCTTCGGGGGTTCCAGTGCCCTCTTTTGACCTCTGGGCACCTAGATTCATGTGCACAAATTTGGGCAAGGGACACAAACTTATAACCCTAGTAGCTGGGTCTCAGAAATAGGCAGATCCCTAGGGGCTTTGCAATGTGCTGGCCAGTTGTAGTGATATTTTGATTGTGTTTTAACAAATAAAGCTTGCCTGAGAGATCAGAGAAGCAGAGCAGCCAGCCACTAGAGAGATCTTTTTGTCTCTACTAATGCTAAGACCGAAGGGGCAATCCTGTCCTCAGACTGTCTCCTCAGACCTCCTTCTCTGACTGCAGGGGTGATCCTCAGACTGCAACGGTCTCCACCAAACCTCAGACTGCATTTGAACTCCTGTCTCCTCCCTTTATAGTCCTCTCTCCACCTGCCCATATTACTCCTGTCTCCACTTCCCTCGTCCTGGGATTTTAGGTGTGTGCCGCCACTCCCTGGCCTCTAGTGGCTTAGCTCTACACTCTGATCTTCAGGCGAGCTTTATTTGTTAAAACACAAACAAAATATCACTACAGCCAGTCAGTCTAGTTTAATTGCTACTAATAAGTGAATCTGTCTCAAAAAGCGGAGCGTGTTGGATGGGGAAAATGCCTGTACCTGCATACACATGAATATGTACAAGTACCTGCACAGACAGACACGTGTGTGCATGAATGCAAACACGCAATGTACACACACGCAAAGATCAAACACCTGAGAAGTACCCTCTTCGGCCAAGATCCTGACCAAACTCTGGGAGCTTGCCTCTGCCTCTGCTCACGGGACAGAATATGCTTCCTCTTCCCTCCCCGCAAGTTTGCTGTCTATCATGTTTTCCAAAGATCAGCCCAGAGGAGGTGTCGCGAGAGACCGAGATGACTGCCTAGTCCAAAGACTTGTGTCTAGCCTAACTGGCCTCTCCCAGGAGCTTGGGAGAGGCCCAGGTGAAAAGCAGCCTGGTCAACAGGAAACACCTGCTCTTGGGGCCCCACCCCCCCCACTCGCTCCTGCCTCACCTGTGCCTCTCCACTCCCTCCACCTGTGTCATCACCGCCCCCACCCCATGCCCAGGCTTGCTCACTCAGGCTTTTTAACTGGATTTATGGCGCCGTGGGGATTTGTTCGGCTCAGAGGTGATTGTAAGGAGATCTACCAAGGTCTGTGAGTAGCTCCTGTGAAACCAAGCTCTCTTCAACCCCAGCCAAGGCCTTTTGAATATACACCCTTGGCTGCTTTGTTTTCTAAACATGAAGCTATGGTATCATTTTAAATACTTGCCTACATACTAAGTTCTCTGCCCCTTCTTTATCGTCACCTCCTGATTCCCGAGTTTGGATCTTTCATTGAAGAGGGACATAATTCTCCCTTTTCGTATGCTCAGCTCTAACTGAGTAGACTCTGCTCACCATTGGGTCTGACCACACTGCCTTTGGTAGAAGAGTTTTTGCTCAGGTGAGACTATTGTTTAAGCACAGACTGCTCTGACGTGGCGGAGAAGCTGCCCTAGGAAACCCAAAATAATATTAGTGAAAATAGATTCTTGTGACAATTGATGTCCTGGCTTTCTGTAGTCCCCAGTGCCCAAAGGCATCTTAGGTCAGGCACTTTCTGGTGACATGTTAAATTACCTAATAATTTGGACACAATCAAATCCCCCATTTTTTAATGCCTTAGGTTAGTTGTTGAAACTCTTTCTAAAAGAACTGTAATAAAAGTGGATCACTGCCTCGGGGCCAGCCTCCAGCAGCACAGGGCTCAAAGGGAATCCATGGAGTCAGGGTACCAAGACTTATTGTCTGAGGTGTAAAGGGAAAAAGACAGTCACGAGCTCTTGGTGGCTTCCTTCCTTATTCTTCTGTATTCTCTGTTCTTTATTTTCCTGGTGGTTTCCTTCTCTTGTTCTTTTTTGTTTTGTTGTTTTTGTTTTGTTTTTCAAGACAGGCTCTGTGGAGCCTGTCCTGGACAGAACTCACTCTACAGACCAGGCTGGCCTCAAACTCACAGAGATCCGCCTGCCTCTGCCTCCCAAGTGCTGGGATTAAAGGTGTGCGCCACCACCGCCCGGCCCTTCTCTCATTCTTGATGTTTTCCTTCTGTCTTTATTCTTGATGTTTTCCTTCTTATTCTATCTTTATTCCTTCTTATTCTCTCATTCTTTCCCTCTTTATTTTTTCTCTACAGTTTATATACTCCAAGAAAATCTTTCAGGCATTATAGAAATTACAATGTCCTTACATTCTGTTTCTAAAGTGAATGATTACAATTAATACAAGTAAAAAATACAGCATGTTTTCCATATTCCTTACATGATTAAACATTTTACATAGTACAGGTGAAAAACAAACTAACCCAGGAACCCACATACATTCATATCCGAGCAACGTGTTATAGATTAACAGAGTAAGCAAGCAAGGGATTCTGTTACTGTAGGCTGCATTTGGCTGTTACAAAGGAAGGATCAATCACTTTATTACTTATCCTGAAAGATAATCTTATAAGAAATCTTAAATGAATGACAAATCTAAACTTTTATATATATATATAAATCAGTCAGCTCTACTTTAAATCTTTAGGGCATATCCACTCATCAATAGTTTCTTGTATCAGGAGATTGAGGGCAGAAATGGGTGTGAGGAATTGATCATCACCTTTGTCCATCAACCAATCCTAGCAAGAGAGGCGTATCAGCTAACGATAACTGGGCTGCTTTGTCCTTGTTCCCTGACTTTAGCGAGTTCCTCACTCAACAATGTGCCTTTCTAAAACTTTAGATTATCATCTTGGGGTTTTACCACAAAGCTATTTGACAAATCTTAGTCTAACTTTAAGTTATTTTCAAAGCTTTGTTTCTGCTAGGATTCACTCTGAAACCTGTGAACGCATCTCCCAACATTAAGATTAAAAGAATTTAAACTAGCTGGGCTACTGGGACTCGATTGTTTTTCTTAATCATTAACCTAAACCAGCCCATATACCTCCTCAATAGAAACCCATGTGTTCCAGCTGTGTGACACTTCCTTGTTTTATTTTTAGTCATGGAAACTCTATTTAAAACTAACACCTTATTATCAGTCAGATAGTACAGCTTAGGAAGAAATCATCTTTATAATAGTCCACAAGTAAAAATGCCCAGTAGGACGGGGAGTCTCCATGAGATAAACACCACATTACAGGCAGTGGGGGTCCTCCCCGCACCCACTGTGACACAGCATGCCGCACACCAGAGACAGAAAGCAACAGCAAACATGTAAAGTCACAGCAGAAGCAAAACACATTCTGGTGTCTGTGGGCTGGAGGCCTTGACTATCCAAGATTCACCCATCAGAAAATTCTCTGAAGTCAATGACATGGCCACCCCCAAAAGTGCTTACCTAAGACGGCAGCATGGGGACATGTTAGGGAATATGGTTTGGATAAAAATGTCCTTTCAGTAAACATACACCAATTATAAAAAGAAAGAAAGAAAATATGCTGACCGCTTCACCTGACTCTGTGACTTCATTGTTACTGTCATTGATGACACCAGAGGAGACTATCGTTACTCATCCTTCTGTTACTATGGAAGAGTCCAGAATTAAACTCAGCAGGTTGTAAGCACTGATATGTTTCCTTTTAACATTGTATGTGTGGACGGGGATGACACTGAAGTTCAGAGAGACGCCAAAGCTCCCAAATGATTACCTGCAGTCGAAACCATCGGACTGCATTCCTGGTGATTCCGACCTGTGCTTTTCAGGATCTTGAAATGTCTATTACATAGTTTACAAGTAAACACCTCCTTCCTTCGCTGTAAGTGGCAGTTTTGTAGCAGACACTAAGAACCGTTGACTTGTGTTTCCCATCAGCGCAGGTCTGGCGGCCCTTCGTCCACTAGGCAACCCTCTTCGTCCTCTCCTGCAGCTGCAGAGCGGCCCTGCTGGCACCGCTGTCGGTGCTGAGAACACATAAATAGCACAAAGTGGGCATGAGCAGCTTTGTTCTCTCCTGAGGATGCTGGCTGGCTTGAAATACGATGGTACTTAAGAGAGAAGGCCGGCTGGAAGGACACCAATAAAAAACACTAGCTCTGCTTAAAACAATTGGATTTCAACCTGAAATGAATTACTTCGCAATGCAAATAGAAAATAGCAAACAGAATGCGTGGCTTGTCAAGATCCGAGAGTCAGAACTGCAGACTCAGTTGAAGCGCTCTAGCTGGAGGAGAGCAGAACCCCCCCACCCCAACGTCCACTTGCAGATGGCCTATGTGGAAGAGGGACCCCTGAAACTCCAGGGTCCACTCCTTGCTGATTTCTCAAATGACAACTCCAACTTGACCTTCCCATGCACGAGAAAAGAGCGACTGCCGCAGGAGCTGGCAAAGGAGCAGCCTGTAGGACTAATGGCACTGAGGCTCGTACAGGACGAGGCCACAGGAGTCTGTCCATGACGGGCAAGTCCCTCTGCTCTGTGCTGTTAGACAGATGACCGGCTTTGACAGCTTGACTTCCCTTTTCTAAGCAATGTCCAGAGTATGGTTATGTGTCGGCATTAATGGCTCTTGGGTAAGAATCACTTTGGTTTTAGCTTGTGAATCAAGGGTTATTTATTCTGAAGGATGCCTAGAGCTAATATTATGCCTTCATTGGAACCACTTGGAAGGAAAAACCTTTTTTCTAGTGGTGCAAAACGTTGCAGCCATGATTACAGCCCCAGCATAGCGTTCATACAATTCACAGTAGCATTTCCTTCTGTTGCAAATTATTCTTGATGGAGTCCTGAAAATCATTCTGATATAGACTCTAAGCGACTATTCAGAAAGATTGCAGCAACGCCAAGCTCATCATGATGGAGAGTAGTGATTAATAATGTCTGAAAAGTTTGAAATGTTCTGTCTATTGATATAAAGTTTAATTCAACTGATAAAACACACTCCTTGCTTCCACTGAAATTAAATGAAAACTTCATGTTGGCCTTAATCACATTAGTATAGATCGGGACACTAGCTTCATTTGATATTTTGTGCGTTGTTTGAGCTAAAGTAGTCCACACACTGCACAGCGAGCTACAGGGTCCTTTATCATTCCCCAACCCCACCACTGTGTGGTTTCTTCCTCCCAGGAGCATGGCACAATGTGTTTACAGGGCCTTTGGAACCTGCAGCATTGGCTAACTCTCCACACAATCACTACATTTTAACAGGGCTTTCCCGCGATGGCCCCATGGCGGTCAGTATTCAGTGTGTTCTAGCTGCTGAGGCTCGGGAGAGGTAAGCTGCCCTCTGCCTCACTGACCTGCTGTGAGGACTGTGTTGTATATGACGTATTGAATACCCAAGATGCTGTATCACAGTCTACATTTCCATCTGGTGAGCGCTTATAACCCCCTCACTTGGAAATCTTAGAGAGGATCAGCACAAGTTCTAGGCCAGCCTGGGCTACATAGGGAGTTTCTGGTTAAACTGGGTTACTTAGTGAGACCCTGTCAATAGATAGATAGATAGATAGATAGATAGATAGATAGATAGATAGATAGATAGATAGATAGATAGATGATAGATAGATAAAACTAAAAGAATCTGCAGAGTGAGACCCTATCAAAAATATAAAAACAAGAACAACAAAAACCATTTCCATCTGAAGCTGGTTTGTTTGAAGTTAAGCACTTTCTGTCCAATTAAAAATGAAGTTTCTCACCTGTGCTGAAGCCTGGACTCTCACTGGGAGTTCCACAAATGAAGTATTTTACACAGAGAATTGGCATTTGTGTCTGAAACAGCAGCTTTGTGATTTCTCCATTGATAGGGACATTCGTAAAACACTTTTAAAAGCCTCCACTGAAGTAAGAAAGCAAACATTCTCCTCTGTCTGCTAGCTGTTACTGGGTAGACGCTTCCCTTGGATAAACAATCTCCAGTGTTTACTGAAGCATGCCCTGATGGTACCCAGTAGTGTTCGCAGGCTGAGTTTTATCCCAGCAACTCCGCAAAACGAGCCCGCGGTGCAGGGCAGGCGGCCCCTCTGGACCGGCAGCCTGTTTGTTCTCTCACTGTTCTAAAGGTAATTAAGGAGCATTGCATGCTTCTCAATTAATGATTTCTCATTCAACAGGGGATCTTTGATGCTAATTTGTTTTAATCAGGGCAGAGGCTGCTCAAAAACTCTGAACAATCCACTGAAGAGGAACTAGGAATTTTTAATCAAGTGGAAGAGGTTTAAATGCTACGAGGGAGGCATCCATCATGCACCTTCAATTCCCCTTCACTTAGCTGTGTTCTTCGGGCTTTATAAACTGATATGAGATTATTGGATGGAGTGTATTGAATCATGCAGCTCATTGCTCTGTGTGTGTGTGTGTGTGTGTGTGTGTGTGCGCGCGCGCGCGCGCGCGCGCGCACGTGCGCATACACTGGACCTTCATTTCTTCCATGCAAAAACCTGTTTATATCCAGACTTTGTGTTTCTCTTAATAGAGAACATATTTGTAAGTAAATTTTAAAACAAAATTATTTATACATACATCCAATGCCCTTTCATTGTACACAGCAAAATAGCATATTTTCAGAAATTTACATATATGTAGCAAAAGAATGATGGAAAATACATTAGAAATGAAATTTAAAACAGTCTTTTCGTCCCATGGACTGGGTCCTGATTCCAGCAGCTAACGTCAAGTTGCATCACACACACAGAAACATTCCCAAGCTAGAATTACATTATAGCATGATTAGATGCCGGCTTTTGTTTTAAAAGTGACGTCACCAGGTGGCTGCCTTCAGACAGTGACCATTCAGCGTAGTGAGGTTACAGTGGCTGTCTTCTTACCTAGTGACCAGGTCTGGCCTCATTGTCATGTTTTCATACAAAATGGTTTTACCTAAGTTAGCTATGTGAAAATGAAGTATATATTTTCCTATTTATTTTTCCTGACTGTAGAAAAACCTCAGTATTCCAGGGGTCTAACCATTTAAAAACTTCCTGTTCATCGTATTGAAGTAAATGAGGAAAGACTTTGGTTTTTTTATTTTTCTTAAACCAGTGGTTCTTATACTACAGCGTCTAGAATGAACTAGGCCAGGGGTTGCTAAAGCAAAGCCTGGGGTTGTCTTTAGCTTCTGACCTAGCAAGTCAGCAGGCACCCAAGACTTTTCACATTTGACAATTTCTAAAGAGGAGGATATGGGGGAAGGGATGGAAGGTCCCAACTGCAGGACTCCTGTTAGGAGCAGCTCAGGACAGAGGGGCCATGAGTGAAATGCAGGGGCAGACGTTCCGACCTCCGTGTAGACCACAGTGCACAGTACCCAGGTTCTACAAGGTCGTGGTCTCTGAGGTGATTTTCAGGTTGGGCACAACCTAGAAGGTGTATCTGGGTAACGAGGAAAGTATTTATGCCTATACTTATATTGAGATATTTATGGACACAGGGTCTCATAGAGCTCAGAACTCCTGATACTCCTATCTCCACCTCACGAGTGCTGAGCTCACAGGCATCAGACACTGCACCACACTATTGTCTGTATTAGAGTTGACAAAGATCCCCTTGATGGGTTTTCAGGAGTTACAAATGTCTGAAAATAAACTCTTTACACGGCATGATGCCCTGGTCTGCCTGGGGCAGAAAGAATGACAGCAGCCAGCGTGCACCTGCTCCTAATTCTGCTGATTAGAGTGGCATGGGGCTCCTGTGGTTTTAGTGAAGGCCCTGGTGAATTCTTTACTTAGGGCTACAGAAGTTCATCTTTCCCTGTGCTTCTGGCCAGCATGGAGCATCCATGAATGCTCACACACACCAATAGTAGCCTGTTTACTTATCTTTACTTGGGTGTAGCCAATGAATGATGGGAGAGGGAACGTCAGCTGTTGTTTCTAAAACACAGAGGCAACTGTGTAAAATACCTGGGGACCCAGCTACCTGGGGACCCAACTACCTAGGGACTCAACTACCTAGGGAACCAACTACCTAAAAACCCAACTACCTAGGGACACAGCTATTTAAAAACCCAACTACCTAGGGACCTAACTACCTAGAGACCCAACTACCTAGGGACCCAACTACCTAGAGACTCAACTCCCTGGGGACCCAGCTACCTGGAGATCCAACTACCTGGGGACCCAACTACCTAGGGACCCAACAACCTATGGACCCAGCTTCCTGGGGACCCAACTACCTAGGGACCTAGACTTTCCCTCCGTCTGTGTTGTCTGCATAGACCTCTTGGTGGGAGACCATTTGTAAAGCAGCTGATGGTCTTCACCCAGTCACTCCTGGTCATGTAACATAATGGCCTTGGGGAACATGAACGGGTCCTGGGATTCTTGATTATTGCTGTGTACTCAGTCTGCCCACTGTCAAAAGTTCAGTTAGGATTTCCTTTGGTTCTGCAGATGCTGTTGCCTTCTAACCTCAGGTCTAAGACAGTTGAGGTTGGAAAGGTTGCAGATTGTGTTTGTGTACTGCTTTGGGTGACTGATTGCCTTTATCCCACACTTGGAGTAGATTCATGGACACTCATCCTTTCCAAAGATGGCTTCTGGGGATCGAGGGATGGCTCGGCAATTAAGAGCATGTATTAATTAATTAATTAATTAATTAAGAACCCACTTTGGGACTCTCACAACTGCCTGCAGCTGTAGCTCCGGAGAATCTAATGGGTGCCCTTTTCTAGCCTTTGAGGACACCCAAATGACCTTGCAATACTTATATACAGACACATAAAATCAAAATAAATATTTTTTAAGAATTGACCCTCTTGTGAAATGTAGCTTCTGAAGTCCCACTGTGTAACAGCACCCACTATGCACCATGTGATTTACTCTTCTGCCAAATAGTGGAGCCCTGGCTTCAAAGGTGTCGACCACCGATCTGCCTAAGCTTGCATGGCAACTAAGAGCACATTCAAGATGCCTGCCAGACAGACCCTTCACACAGGAGAGCACCTACAAGATGCCTGCCAGACAGACCCTTCACACAGGAGAATAGTGTCAGCAACTGTGGCCGCTGTCCACGGATGAGACCTCACAATGACAGTTTCACTCAAAGTCATAACTTGCCTTAGCTAATGAAGAGTTGTTTTTATTACTTTCCTATGGCTGTGAAGAGACACCATGACCAAGGCAGCTCATAAAGCAAAGCATTGAATTGACGGCTGTGACAGCTTCAGAGGGTGAGTCCATGACCGTCATGGTGGGGACATGGCATCAGGCAGACACGGTCGGGAGCAGGAGCTGAGTGTTTACGTCTGATCCACCAACTAGAGTGGGGGTGCTAACTGGGAATGACCCAGTGACACACCTCTTCCAACAAGCCACACCTCCTAATCCTTCCCAAACAGTTCCACCAACTGGGGACCAATCTTTCAAACATATGAACAAATGGGGGTCATTTTCAGTTAAGCACCACCATAGCCTTATCTTTTGCACTGGTCCTGGTTCCCTATAACAAGGGAACAAGCTATGACTCCCTGAGTTCTAGGCAGCCTCGGGTGCCCAGATACCCATGGTCCATGGTACCAGTGAGTCAGACAGACACGGCATCCCTCTGGTCACCATGGGTGACTGGCAGCAGATCCATTGGTGCCACATCATTGAGTCACAGAAGAGCAAGTGATATGATTCTGGCGATTTTAAGTTCCACACTGACGGGCTGGGACCCCAGTGTTCCTGCCCCACTTGGTTGTAATGTACACTTCTCTAGGCTGTTGCTGCAGCACTGGCTCAGTCCCCGGAGAAGCTCATCAGGAATGGGGCTGCAGCAGAGCCTTGCTGTCTGTTTTTACTGCTCAGCCTACATCTTGTTCAGCAGAGGCAGATTGTTTGGCACTTTCTTGCTTATCCTGTCTCCGCTTTGGAGGAGCAAAGCCAGGCTCATCATGGGTGCCTCGGGAGGTATTTGCACCACGTCAAAAAATACCACAAGCTGCTGGGAGAGGTACTGAAGCCGTCTCCTGGAAGCCTGGCAAGGCGACACAAACACGATCTGAGTGTCTGTTCTTTTGGCAGATCCCACGATGCCAGGAAGTGACACACAGCACTTCTCACTTAAAGCATGTTCCTGGGACTAGTCAGCTTGCTGTATGCGTGTGTGTATGTGCATGCATGTGTGCTGGTGTGTGTGTATGCATGTGTGCGGGTGCGTGTGTATGCATGCGTGCGCACGCATGTGTATGTGCACATGTGTGTGCTCGTGTGTGCGTGAGTGTGTGTGCACATTTATGTGCACGTGTGTGCACCTGTGTGTGTGCTAGTGCATGTGTGTGTGCACATGTGTGCGTGTTTGTGCACGTGTGTGTGTGTGTCTTCTTCAGTCACCCTCCACTGTAGATTTTTGGAGACAGAGTCTCTCACTGGCCAGGAATTCACTAAGTAGGCTAAACTAGCTGACCATTGAGCACCAGGAATCTGTCTGTCCCTCCCCGGCTCTAGGACTAACAGGCACTTGTCACCATGCCTGGTTTATCCTTATGTAGGTCTCGCGATGTGGTTTGTTCCATCTGCCTGGATCATTTACCTGGTAACAGCAGTAGCGTGTTTGTCCAACTTAGCCTTCCACACTCACAAAAGCAGCTCTCATTAACTGACTAAAACCTGTCAGCTCACGTGAGCTTTATAGACTCTGGTCTTTCCGAGACACAGCAACTGGTTCACAGGGTCATGATGCAGGCTGCCCGGCACCCTGATACAGAGCAAATTAGAGGATGCGCAGGTCCCATCGACCTTCCTAACGGGGAAGTTTCACCTCTCCGTTCACCCCTGCCTACATCCCAGATTCTCACTGTACTCTTCAGTGAGACTTAATTTCAACCATCAGAATATCATTTAACTGCTTAACTGTGTTGTCTCAGCCATGTGTTAAGACTTCCGCCTCTAAAAGGGACCTTATGAAATACGTTCTTTACTCAGAATAAAAAATTAGATGTAAAGAATTTGTGGATTATCTGGGCATCAAAGGATCCAGTGTAAGAACTGTCAGTTACACAGGGGCAGGGACTTTCATGCCTTTTTAACACCGGCTTCTAGAAAGATTATGGACTATGTTAGTGGTGCCCAGCTCTGAGAAGCCACGCCACAGTTCCTGCAGTTATTTTAAAGCAGAATAACCATTTTTCCATCTGAGACCCAAATAAAGGGTGAGTCACAACCTAGCAAGGCTCTAACCTCTGACAAATGTGCAAACACAGGTAACTGGCCAACGTGTTTGTATGCTGCGGGTGTGCAGATACATTGACCTAGATACATCTCTAAAATTAACTTAACGGTGCTGCACTGAGCCTTGCTAATGCTCTAACAAGTGTTCCTTTCTTTAATGATGAGCACGAGCCCTGAGGGCTTCTGGTCTGATGGTGGTGACGGCTCTGCATGATACAAGTTCCTCCAAGAGCGGGCGTGCTGACTCAGAGAGCCCTCCAAGGCTGGCAGGGGAGTTGCTGGACAAATTAGTAGCTGTCCAGATTAAAAGCTAGCGAGCTGATCAGTGCTTTGGGCTTCCACATCCCAAAGGGAAGTGACTTCCTCAAGATTTACTTCTTCAGTGAAAAATCAGCAGACTATGAAATGAGTCGAGACCCTACCTTCAGTCGTTTGACACACTTGAATCTTCTAGAATCTGCACAGGCGTGGTCTCCTCCTTTTCTGTTTTTCTCCGTTGCGTCCCCCCTTCAGCCTAGAGAAGCTCCTTCCTGCTCCTGAGGCCACAGGCGGCATGGCCATCTTTGCCTTCCCACTATGCTCAGAAATGGCAGATGTCTAGGCATTTCTAAGACATTGATTGCATAGTTAAGTCTGATGTGAGTGAGGGAATTCAAACAAACAATCCCAGAAGAAATATAGGTGTGTCTGTTGGCCTGGGGTTTTCTTTAGAACAGTTAAAGTCACACCGAATGGGTGTAGCCTGGTGTGCTGGAAAAAGACACACGTCCTGACCCTCTGCAGATAAACTGTCTCCAGACCCCTTGCCTCATTTCCCGAGTGCCTACTGTCTCTCACACATGGGAGTCACAGCTATCCGTGGAGCGCTTGGTTTGTTTTATGTGACCTCGGTGGGGACAGGGTCCTGTATTTCCCCATGCATTCGTCTTGCAGCCTCCTGCACCTCCTCTGCTCCTGACACAGAGAAATACACAACAGTGACACAGCACATGGTGGCCTCAGAGAGGAATGTCCTCACTGTGAAGGGTTGGTGGAGTCTTGGAGCCTTCTGGTGGTGCACCTAATGCAACTGCCTGTCGCTTATCTCTGTTGTGATGTGGGATTCCCCTCTGTATGCTGTGAACACCATTGATTAACAAAGAAATTGCTTTGGCCTGTTGATGGGACAGAACTTAGGTAGGCGGCAGGGAATGGGGGGACTAAACTGAATGCTGGGAGAAAGGAGGCAGAGTTGAGAGAAGCCATGGAGCCACTGCCAGAGACAGACATGCTGAAACTTTGCTGGTAGGTCACGACCTAATTCATGGTGATGGACAGATTAATAGAGATGGGTTAAACTAAGATGTAAGAGTTAGCAAATAAGAAGCTAAAGCTAATGGGCCAGGCAGTGATTTAAATAACATAGTCTCTGTTTGATTATATCGGGTCTAACCTGCAGGGCAGCCAGGAAACAAACAAGCAACCTCCTTACAACACTATTCTGCCTTTTTGTCACTTAGGGTATGTTTAGCTGTCAGCATTGGACAGCCTGGAAAACAGAGGGGTGACCTCAAGGACCTTAGGGTTCACTTCACAGCGCCAAAAAGTTCATGGACTGTTGAAATGTCTGGGTGGGTGAAGATGGTTCCAGCAAGCCCCTCCCCCCAACCACACACACTTATCATGGCATACTGCCATGCAAACAGATGTAAATTTTTAAAGTTCCCATAAGAGTCTCAGGGTTCTCATATGGCATCTTGTGTGTCCAGTCCCACTGCCGTCCTCAGTGGACTGAATTTGATCCACTGTTTGCTCACAGGGTGAATGCCACAACTCCAGGTCTCACCTCCTCACATGACTTTACACAAATAAATAGGAGAAGAGGCCACCTGGCTTTCCTTAGATGGTGCCATTAGACAAAGAAAGCTCTCCTCTACCGGGAGCTTGTGGGGACCCGAGGAAGCCCTGAGCGACTGTGTATTGTTGACATGGGCATGGGCATATTCAAGACCCAATGTCTCAGTCCAATGCATGGGCAAAGCCTTCCCTGTATAGAAGGCTCACAGAGCCTTCCTGTGGTCAGTGTGTGCAAAGCTAGCCATCTCAGCTGCTGCTTCCTGGATGCTAACAGCTTGGGACTGCTGTCTACAGAGACCTCCCTCAGAGCCCAGCCAACCCCTGACCCGTCCTACACAAATAACCCCACTGAAATTATTGTGTGGTGGCTAGTGCCACTCCAACAGAGTGGCGTGGCCCACAGGACCCCAGCTTTTCTGCATTTATGTCTGTCCTTTCTCCACTCCTTTTCCATCCCTTGTCCGATCAGGTTCTCACCTTGAGGGAACTAGATCCTTCCCTATATGTACAGAAGGAACTAGATCTGCCAATCATCTCCCTTTCTGCCCCTTGGTCTCACTATACTTGTGGTCTCCAGAGGTGTCAAAGAAGGATACATATCCATTAGGAAAAAAAAAAACCACTCATTGAATAGGTGGCCATTTGTTATGTGGCCACTAGAACCAGAATCTAATATCCTTAAATAGCAGCCTGACCTTGTAAACCACAAGTTTAAGCCCAACAATGTTAGCACTTACCAATTTCAATGGAATTCACAGCTAGGATTTTCTCAAGACCTTCAAAGAGTTAAAATTCTCATTGAGTTATGAGAGGAGCCAGGCTCTAGGAAGCTAGGAGCGGGGAGCCTTTTCATGCTTGCAAGTCCTGGACAGCAACAGCATCTTCTCCCACGGCTCAAAAAGTGGGGGACAATGGGAGGGTGTCACCCTCACCCCACCCTCTGCTTGCTTTCATTTCAGATGCTCTTAGGATAAACAGATAAAAGGGGTTGTGTTCAGAGAACCAGCTCTCTCTACGCTATCCAGGTTCTGTTCTGTTGTGCGCAGGATAAATTGTTCATTTCTTTTTCAAAGCCATTTGACAGCACCATAAAGATTGAGGAAGGTCAAAGGCAGCTCTCTGGGGAGATTGACCAAGCCTCTAGGAGAAATAAAAGGTCATCATTAGCACCCCTGGAGGGACAGTGGATGGCTCCAGAGAAGACTAAAAGGGACTGGGAGGTCTCAAGCAAAGTAGCAAGAGAAGCCCGAGTGAGCAGAGGCCACAGCTCCAGCCAGTCTAAAGCAGGCAGAATTCTAGAGCCAGGAGGCCTGACCCCAGCGAGCGGAGGAGTCACCTGGCATTGGCATGTTTATGCTGATGGAGGCTTTTCAAGAAGCTCTTTGGACACTGCTCATCTCGGCCGTTTGGATGGAGATGGATGAGGGTCTGAACCGAGGGAGACTAATGTGGAGAATAATTGTTTTCACTGCTGGGAAGGAGGGGGAAGAAGCTGTCACAATTTTGCAAACACAGCTTCTTCTCAGAAATGCACGCGCAGACGCGCAGACCTCCAGTCTGACTGCCTGCCTCCGAGCCATGACCCTCCAAGAGCCGTCATTGCAGGCAGCCTGCCCTCTCCACTCAGCCACTCCCAGCTCCCTGACTGCATGGTCGGATCCCGGACCTTGGCTGTTTTAAGAAAAGAGAATCACCTTCCAGTCACCGCTCCCTGGAAAGCATATGGGACCCGATGGTCACAGCCATGTTGAGGGCCTGAGAGGCCACGGGTGCTGCTCGTGTCTGACTTTGTGGTGCTCACCTAACTTTAAAATTCATCCTGAGCTAAGGAGACGATGCAGTTCTTAAAGAGTGACCAGAGTTTGGGTTCCCCAGAACCCAAATAAATGATCCTGGGGTGGGCAGGAGAGTCCCCAGAGCAAGCCCGCTAGTGAGACAGCCATATTGGCAAGCTCTGGCTTTGATCAAGAGACCCCGCCTCACGGAATCATGGTGAAGAGTTATCAAGGATGATTTCTGATGTCAGCTTTGGGCCTCCAAATGTATGCAAGCACAAGTGTGTGGACATATACACACAAATTTACACATACACACACATACACACACATACCCACATACATGAAAATGAAAATCAAAACATTTCACCCTTAAACACCATGATTCTATGTCTCCAAAGGTGAAGTAGGATATAGTGATATTTAATCCCAGCATGTGGTTTATTAAGACCAAGAGCTGGCACAAGGGAGCGGTAGATTTGGTTGGTTGTTGAGCCGACAGTCTCCTGATGTGTTATCGCTTCCCCATCACTGTGACCATGTGACCAGCAGAGACAGCCTAAAATGGGGGAGGGGCTTGTTTTGGTTGTCGGTGTTGCGAACATCAAGTCATTATAATGAGTGAGTCATGGTTCTAGACGTATAATGTACACGGTCACTTCTTGGCAACGTGGCAAGACACAGAGATCCAGACACAAATCGGAGGAGGCCCTGGCCTTCCAAAGCCTACTTCTGGTAACTGCTTCTGCCAGCCCAGGACAGCGTTAAACCCGTCAACCTATGGGGACATTTCTCATAAACACGTCCTCATCCATAGACAGAGGGAACAGCACACAGGGGGATGGGAGACATGAGAAAACCAAGGAAGAAAAGTTCAGAAAAGAGGTTTGAAGCTCTGCCCACTCACCTGACTCCTTGGACCAGGACGAAAGAGGATGTAAACACGCGGGTGGTGTGATGTCATGGTTAGTCACACATGTTGGGGGAGTCAGGTCTTGCTCCTAGAAGCAGCCTGTAGATGAAACACCAATGGTTAGGTCAGAGGAGGTCAATATGGTGCCCATTGCCAGAACTCTACCACAGAGAGTGACACAGAGTCTTTTCCATGTAGAGGCACAGCCACCATGTTCCTGTTGCCTTGTTGAGCAAGAAGGTAGATGAGCTCTGAGAAGAAAGGGTGCGGCATACCTACATGCTACAAGAGACCTTCCTGCGTCTGAATTTCCTCAACTTGCCAGAAACTGGGCTGCAAGCAGAATGAATGGGGGAGAAAAAAATAGATTTCCTTAGAGTAGAATAGTTTTTCACACCTGGGTGTATGATATGTAAATTTTATAGCTGGTATGCCAAGTTTATTTAGTCTGCCATGAGCTAAAAATGGAGCATGCCCCATGGAGTTCAGCTCACGTGCAGAGGGTGCACAGCGATTGGACACCTTGTTCATTCTCAGTTCCTTCTCCATCCTTCCCAGCAGATCCGAGCCGTGTGGGTGATGGCGTTTTAGGGATACTCTCATTCTACTCGCAATGTCGATTCACCATGCAGATGGGTCCCCATCCAACAGAGATGAGCAACGATCCTGTTCTTGCTATCATGTTATTCTGGAAACGTGATGTGTTGTGTCTGACCCAATTCATTCTCCACACGTCCACACACAGAGGAAGAGACAGACCTGGCAGCCTACCCAGGGCTGCCCTGAGCTGTGCTGCCAAATGGACAGAATCATGAATGCATCATCCAGAGGAGACTTGAGTCAGAATATGTAGTGCAATATCTAATCCTCTTAATAAAACCCCGTAGTCTGATATTAGGGGGTGAAAGCCGGAAGATCAGAGAGGCAGTGCAGCCAGCCACTAATTCTTACCTCTTCGAAATCCTCTAAACCAAGAGGACAAGATCCTGTCTCTACAAATCCTCAGACTGATGCCTTGAGCTCCTGTTTCCTCCTGCCTTATATTCCTCTCTCTGCCCAGCCACATCCCTCCTGTCTCCACCTCCCTAATGTTGGAATTAAAGGCTTGTGACTCCCAAGTACTGGGATTTAAGGTGTGAGCCACCGCCACCTGACTCTGTTTCCCTTTGAGATTGGATCAGTCTAGTGTAGCCCAGGGTTGCCTTGAACTCACGGTGAGCTGTCTGCCTCTGCCCNCCCCCCCCCCCCCCCCCGCCCAGTGCTGGGATTAAAGGTGTGTATCACCAGTGCCTGACCTCTATGGCTAACTAGTGACTTAGTTCCGCACTCTGATCTTCAGGCCAGCTTTATTTGTTAAAGTACAAACAAAATATCACCACAAGCAGGTAGGAAATATCTCCTGTGAACATACTTAACTTCGGACATGTGCATGTGGTGTATGTGTGCATGCATGTATGCATGGTTGTAAGTGTGCGGCGTATATGTGCAAGTGCACATGTGTGTATACATGTGGAGGCCTGAGGTTGATGTCCGATGTCTTCCTCCATCCTTCTTCTCTTTATCTGTTGAGGCAAGATCTTACCTGCAACCTGGCACTTACTTGCCCATCCCAGCTGCTCTGGCTAGCTGGCTAGCCTGGGAATCCTGTAGTGCTGTCTCCTAGTGACCTGGTTATAGATGTCTGCAACCAGTCCTGGACCACTGCTGTCCCTGGAGCAGAGAGTAACACTGTCTGGAGTCACCCAGCATTTGTAGCCGCCAGCTCACAAGCTGGGGACATTCCATCAAAGGTCTAGTTCAGCCTAACTCAAAAATGGCTTCCCTTGCTACTCCACAATGCCTAAGATGCGAAATGATTCCTTGCATAACAGGTCTACAACCACATCCTTTTTATTTTATTTTATTTATTCTTTGCATGTTTGGAAATCAGGAATGTCAAGACCTCATTTGCTCTGACTGAGCCCAGGCGATGAAGACTCACCAGCCTTCCAAGAACCATGGCATCTTCTGGATTGTCAAGTTGACGCTCAGGCTGATGGAATCGAGGCTAGCGAATGGACTTGTCCCTGAGCAAGTGCAGGGGAAGCCCCACAGTGAAGCTGGCGCTGTTTACACCTGTGGTGCCATCAGAAAACTTCCTGCAAAAAAGGAGATGGAAACCCCAAAGGAATGAGGTCATCCTTAAAGACCAATGCCCGGAAGTGGAGCAAGATGGAACAGATACAGTCAACGAAACCAGCCAGGGGAATACCTCACCCCCACATTCTAGTGTGAGGAGAGAGGCAAGAGACACACATAACTAATGGCACAATGTGGCGTAGGCAATAAGGCCAGGGAGAGAGAAGGCAGAAGATGGCGAAAGCTGGTGGTTGGGAAGGAATTTGCTGAGATGGATGAAAATCAGAGGCTAAGGAAGAGAAGGCACTCTGGATCTTCACTTTGAGAGAGACAGCGTGGACACAACAGCTGTAGCAGGATACACAGAACCCGAACAGAAAACAGGAGAGTAGGGTTGGGAATGGGGGGTCAGTAGGGATGGGAGTGGGCTCAGGGTAGTCAATGGGGAACTACAATCACAATATTGTGTATGTGCATGTGTATAAAAGTACCAGAAATTAAACAAAAACATTTAAAATATAGTGTTCCAGGAGCATTTGGCAGATTGTTCAAAGACTTGAAGTATGGAGTTTCAGGCTTCCTGGAGGCTACCATATCTGGGGTGCAGCAGAAATGGGGGTAGGGACAAGAAGGCCCCCATCAGCAGATCCACATGGGCCTTGGTGATTCCTTGTACTTTGTCTGGCTGTATATGAGAGGAGGGCATAGGTTTTGAGCACGGCCTTGAAACCTAACTTTCTCTGTGATATTTGGATAAAGATATCAGAAGTTGGCTTTATGCTGCACTCCGTCGGTCTCAGTCCTGAAGGACAGTTCACCTGAGGTCTTCCACTCAGCCCATGCAGTAGCAGTATTCCTGTGATCCCAGCACTCAAACCTGAGGTAGAAAAAATCTTAAGTGTGAGGCAAGTTACACGGTGAGTTGAGGGCAGCCTGGGCTACATAGTGAATCCATATCTCAAGACACCAAAACTCAAATACTACACTAAAAATGTTCCACGAGGCACAGACAGCAAAAGCATGAGGTGTGATACAGGCGCTGTGGAGAATCTCAGTGGAAAGTTCCTGCAACAGTCCTGAAACCTAACTGTCTAGAATCTCAGTAGAGAGTTCCTGCAACAGTCCTGAAACCTAACTGAACCCAATTTATTCCATAGCATGGATACAGAGTACTCCGGATTTTCACTAAACACCACTCAGAACATTAGGAAAAGACATTCTCCTGATCTTCATTTCTGTCTATTTTCAATCTTCCTTGTGCAATTATCCAAAAGGTTACACACTTTATTGAAGGATGCCATAAGAGACGGAAGAGCGCGTGAATCGTAAGAGCACAGTGAAATTTCCAAGCCAGCAGGACATCTACTAAAGCAAGCATGCTTCTCCAATCCTGGCACTCCGGCATCCCCAAAGTGCCCCCCACCAAGCTTCTTCCTGTTGCCGCTCTGCCCCCCAAACATAACATTAACATGACTTCCACCTTTAAATTAATCTGGCCTACTTGAGAAATGTATGTAATCAGTGGAGACATAGCTCAGTTGGTGGAGAGTCTGTCCTGAAAGCTGAGGACCTCAGCTTGATCCCCCAAATCCAGGTGAGGATGGTGGCACACACTTACAAATCCCCGTACTGGGGAGGTGTAACCAGGTTGATTCCTGGGGTTTACTGGCCCACCAGCCTGGTCTAATAAGTCAGTTCCAGGGCAATAAAAGACCTTGGCTCAACAAAGTAGACAGCTCCTGAGACTCTTCTCTGACTTCCACATGCATGTACACACCACACACACACACACACACATACACAAAATACACACAGAGAAAGAGATAGAGAGGGAGAGAGAGACAGAGAGACACACACACAGAGAAAACAACTCACATTAGTGGATCACTAGATGTATTCGTTCAAGTCTGGTTCTTTTGCTTAACTCTGTGCCTTGTAAGTCTCCCCATCTGTGAGGGGTAGATGGAAGCTTTCTGTGCCCGATGCTGTGTCATTCAGAGGAGGGACTGAGTGGCATTCCTCCATTATACAGCTAATGGCTTCCTTGGTGCTTGTGTTAGTTTGAATGTAATTGGCCTCCATCATCTCATAGGGTGTAGCACTATTAAGAGGTGTGGCTTTGTTGGAATGGATATGTCTTTGTTAGAAGAAGTGTGTCCCTGTGGGGTGTCTTTGAGGTCTTTTATGCTCAGAATACTTTTGTTTGAGGCTGTTCATTTGTTTCCTGGGCTCCCGGACCTGAAATAACCACTCAGAAACTATATTAGTTACAAAACTCCTTGGCCAATGACTCTAGCATATTCCTAGCAAGATCTTACATCTTAAATTAACCCATTTCTATTATTTTTTTTATTTTACCTTGAGGCTACTCAAGGTTCTGGCTGGCAGCTTGCATCTTTCTCCTCTGGCAGCTCCATGGCTTCTCACTGACTCTGCCTTCTTTGTCCCAGCATTCAGTTTAGGTTTCCTACTTAGCTCTACTCTGCCCTATCACAGGCCAATCCATTCTTTTTCATTAACCAATAAAAACAACACATATACAGAAGGACATCCCACACCAGAATACCATCCAGTGTCTCAGTCAACTTCCGTTGCCTGCAAGATGTAGGACTCTCAGCTACTCCTCTAGAAACATGTCTGACTACATACCACCACCATGCTCCCCATCATGATGATAATGAACTAAACCTCAAAAGTGAAGCGAGCCACCTCCATTAAATGTTTTCTCTATAAAGGTTGCCATGGTCATGGCATCTCTTTACAGCAATGGAAACCCCAACGAAGACACTGCTCTTTTTAGATATGCTGCTATGGGCATCTGTACAGTGGTCTTCTGGAATCATCCATACAGCTTTAAAGTCAACATTGTGAGGTATACCAGTTGGCTTTAGCTCTGCCAGGTGTGTGCTTTAGGAGAAATGCTCTGGCTTAGTGAACTGAATGCAGGATTCATAGAAGGCCTGAGGCAAGAATGGATGCAAGCAAATGAGACATTTACTGGACAACCATGGGAAGAAGGCTGGTTGGACTGGGAACTAAAATGTGTCTGAGTGAGCTGTACTATCAGAGCCTCCTGGGATAGGTGTGGTCATGCTGGTTTGAAGCTTTAGGAGCAATCATTTCAGGGATAAAGGAATGGAGGACACTGTCAGAAGGGCTCAGAAGAGCATGGTGACTTGGTGCAAGTCAGGACTACTCTTGACACAGCCCCACAATACCGACACCTGCCACCATCTGTGGACAATAAGATCACCCCTCCTCAGTATCCAGATGGGCAATGATAGAAAGTGCAGCAGGCTGAGAGAGGACTTATTAAATAGATTTCTTCCTAAAGAGATGCTCGGTTGCTCTGCGGGGACCACCTATCAACATCACAAAGATTCGTTCGTAAGAGATGTTTTTTTATGTCTGAAAGGAGCTGACAGCTTTGTCCGTGCGTAGCTCTCTGTGTGCTAAGTCTATTATAAATGCAATCAATAACACTGTGTTTTCTAAAATGCCTGAGTACATATATCCAGTTGTCCTATGTTCACCACGCATCCTGCCTCCTCCTTACGCACACATCGTGTGAGCCGAGTATGAAAGGCCTTCTTCGGCCACATCTGCAGACCTTGTCCCTCTTCCTAGACAAGGAGTCGGGTCTCCAGGCAGCAAGCATAGGGTGAGGATTCTTGTCAGCTACCACACCCACCCCTCGTAGGTGCTCTCATGGTGTCCCTCCGCCTCTGAGCCCTCTGAGCTGTATGAGGTCTACCCACACACAAGACACCATTTCGTCATCGTCCTCTTCTTCTTTGCATATGTGTGCTTATGTGGCGCATGTTTCATGCATGTTCAAATGTGTGAGGATGCATATGTATGTGAGGGTGTTCATACACGTGTGTGTGTGTGTGTGTGATAGCCAGTCTTCTCATTTCAGTCAGGCAGTCTCAGTCAAACCCAGAGTTTGCCAATGTGGCTTACTTCACGATCAGGCTTGCCCAGTGTGTGCTCTGTCTCTGCCTTCTAAGCATAAGTTACAGGTGTGCACCATGCCCACCTGGCAACCTCTTGCTTGCGTGACAAGTGCTTTAACAATTGGGCCATCTCCCCAGCTCTCAAGCCACCGTTTCAACACGACTCTGAGTACTTCTTAGCTGACCGAGAGTCTAGCCAGCACTTGATTTGGTTATTCTATTTCGGCAGACGTCTTTTTTTAGATGTTAATATGGCTCTTTTAACCCAAAGAGTGTTTCTATTTCGCTGAATACAAGGCCTCTTTTTCTTCCCAGTAGACAGTGTTACACACACCTGCTTAACTAAATCAATAAACATGGATTATCAAGGATCCTTCAAATAAATAGCCCACACCACTTGACTGTCAACACCAATGGCGCTTTCGAGCTAAATCTAATAACGATTCTTGTATCTGATTCCTGTTGGACTGTTTTTCCTCCCTGAAATAAATACAAGCGGAGTCTTCACATAACCCATCAATTTCCCAAAGAAGCCCCCAGCCAGCTCCGGTGAAATCGCAATTTTTTTCTCTCCTTTGACCTCCACGTGGCTTCCTTCCACCTTCTTTTTGGATTAAGAGGTTTGTGTGGTTGGCGATGTTGTGAAGCAGCAAGGAGACCAGCTGTTGGAGTGGCCGGATCCACAGGGCACCTCGCATCCCACCACAACACACAGGGCTCAGGGTAGCCGTGCTTGGTGGAAGTTGCTCCCCCCTCAAAGGCTGCTGGAGACGAGTGAAGTATGGCACTCAGTGGGACTTGAAACCCTTGATAAGATGTGTAAGAGATGGGGACATACTCAGTCATCCAAGGTGGTGACCATAGAATATTGCTTTACACTGTGCGAATAGATGTCATCGGTTTAATAAAGAAGCTGACTGGCCAATAGCTGAACAGGGTGAGGTTAGGCAGGAGAGTCAGATGGAGAATGATGTAGGAAGAAGGGCAGAGTCGGAGGAGTCGAAAGCAGACGGAGAGACAAGACTAGCACTCTGTGCTGAGAAAAGGTAGACAAGAAATACAGGTTAAGCCAGGTGGTGGCGCACGCCTTTAATCCCAGCACTCGGGAGGCAGAGGCAGGTGGATCTCTGTGAGTTCAAGACCAGCCTGTTCTACAAGAGTAGTTCCTGGAGAGGCTCCAAAGCTACAGAGAAACCCTGTCTCAGAAAAAAAAAAAAAAGAAAGAAAGATAGAAAGAAAGAAAAGAGAAGAAAAAAGAAATATGGGCTAACATAAATGTAAGGTTTAGCTAAAGGGAGTGTTGATGTGGGAGTGTCATATATCAATCTGTTGATTTCATTGGTTAAGTTATAATAAACCAACTGCTTGGCCTCAGCTTAGAACATAGATGGGAGGAGTAAACAGAATAGAATTCTGGGCAGAAGAGGAAGTGAGGTCAGACTCTGCTCTGCTCCCGGAGAGACCTGACAGCTCTGCTGGAGCAGAGCCGCCATGCTCAGCTCTCCCAGGCAGACGCGATAGCTCTGCTCTCTGAGGCACTCGCGCCGAAGATGGACGTAGGCTAGAATCTTCCCGGTAAGCGCACCTTGGGGTGCTTACACACATCATTAGAAATGGGCTAGTCCAGATGCGAGAATTGGCCTGTAAGGGCTAGAGTTCATGGGCCAAGCAGTTCTTAAATGAATACAGTTTGTGTGTTGTTATTTCGGGCATGAGCTAGCCAAGCGGCCGGGGTGTTGGGGACGCAGCCCTGCTGAAGGACAATTGATCCAAGTCCGTGCCTGCTACACCATCCCTCCAGAGGGTCTTGTCTGATCCTGGCTCTTCCCTAGGGCTCTTTGCAAAGGAGCTGTTGATTATCCTGCTGGGCCCTCTATGGCCTCCGGGTTAGTCAACCACACAGACTATCTTGATCCTGCCACAGCACGCCTTCCCCACCCCATCTCCGTTCCCAGCTCGAAAGGATCTAGAATTACTTAGGAGTTTAGTGAGGTGTACCTCTGACTGTGTCTGTGAGGCAGTTTCCAGAAAGGACTGCCTATGGCAGGAAGACCCATCCTAAAGGTGGGCGGCTCTCTCTGATAGACTGGAGCCCACATTTGGACCCAAAGGGGAAAGGGAGAGGTCTCACTTCTCTCTGCTTCCTGGCCCAGGATGATGTGGACTGTCAGGACCCCAAGGGTAGGCCAGTACAGATGCCTGAACACTAACAACTATATTTTTCCACTCTATGTAAATTACTGACAATAAAACAAAATTAATTTTTTAAAAGGTTTTTTCTCTGGGTTTGGCCAAAATCTAGGACCCCATAACTATCAACATAATCAGAGCATCACCCCAAATCTCATACGTCCTTTTGAAATCCATCCAGCAGTCCGTCTTCACTTCTCCGCTGGCAATCACTGACGTCTTTTCTGTATCAGTACCTTTGCCCTTTACAGATTTTCAGAGAAGAGGTGGCACAGCCTTAGCTCTTCCTGCTGGCCCCGCAGACCATGCGATCAGGGTTGCCCGTGTTCAGCACTCCAGAACATGCTTTTGGGAGTTGTTCATTTTAGACAACAGTACTCCTGATTTTTTTTCCCAGTTTTCCTATTCATTATTATAAAAATTCTTGGTTTTTTTTCCCCCTAGTTTGGGGTGAACATGCTGTAACCATCTATGGCTGAGTAGGATCCTTGGATTGCCAGGCTTTGCCAAACTCTGTGGGAGTAGTCGTATGAGCCCATGATTTCGCCAGCAATCCAGGCTCGCGGTTACTCTGCATCCCCCGCACACTGCAGGTCAGTTCTTTGCTTTGTTGGCTGTTGTAAGCCACACGTTGGGGTGACATCTGTTGGGGTACAGCCTCAAGGAATTCACACGTTCCAGGGTTGGGGTGTGAGGATTAGCGTTATTAAGCGAAAGGCACAGAGATACGAGAGAATTAAAAGACAGAAACCCAGAGCAGCACCAGGAAGGACATTCAGTGAGCACTGAATTTGTCTGTTTATTTTTCACACGTTTATATATTTTACTCCAAAAGGGGAGAGGGGGAGGCAACAGACTTCATTAACATGATATAAGGAATAGACCCAGTATCCTGCAGGCAGCCACTCCCTGGAGCCTCCTGCCAATCTTGAAGGAGCTGAAATATACTTGAATTCTGTGACCTTAGGTCAAGGTGGGCGTTCATTTCCTGAGTCTGTGCATTACCGCCTTTTTCTATGGGATCAGAACCCCATGCTTCCTGTCCTCAGAGCCTGGAGAGTGCCTGGAAGGCTGCTTTGTGCTGGCATGATGTTTGCTGACTGACCACAGGACACACCAGCCCCTATTTTGCTCTCTCCCTCACTGAATTCTTTTTAATTCAGGAATTGTCCACACTGTAGAAGATCTGAACCTCTGGCAAGCCCCGAGACTCCTGGCCCCTGAGTCCTCTCCAGTCCAGCCCCAAATACCTCCTGGCTCCCCTGGCTTTTTGCCTGTCTAAGCAACCTACCTATGCCCCATGCAGACAGGCTCAGGAGGTTCTGAGTAAAGTTCTTTGAGTTCTTTCTCAGGGAAAAACTGTCTATTGTGGAGGAGCGCGGCCCACAGGGAGAATGTTACAGGAAGTTCTTCAGCAGCCAAAGCCTCTCTTACATTTGGGCCTTGTGAGAAGAGTAACCCGTTAAGACCAAATGCCGCTCTCCTAAATTGCTCTGGCCTTGGGAATGTAGCTCAGGCTGTGCCTCTCCTTGGGGAAGGGATTTCTGTGAAGGCTTCATTGTAAGATATAGTGCCTGCATTTCAGCTCAAGGGCTTTCAAAAAGGCCCTTCCGGAAGCTGACTCCCAGCAAGTGAGCCTGCACAAACAAACAAGTTACTCAGGACTGTGAAGAATCTGAGCTCCAGAAGATGGGGGTCAGAGTGAACAAGAGAGAAGAGCCCAGAACCAGCAGCAGGGTGCGGTGCCTTTGTAAACCAAACACTAAGGAGACAACTGTGGAGAGTAACCTGGGTGCCCGCACCACAGTTCAGGGTTTTGGGGGTTCGTTTCTTCGTGTGAGGATGTTAGGTTCATTTTTCAGCCATGTCTGATGGTTGTTCAATCAGATGTCACTCTGAATATCTCCACATGGTACACCCCAAAGTCACCTACGTAATGACCCTGAGGATTTGAAGGGGGTGTGTTAGGTATCTCTGACCCTTTGTAATAGGATCAGTTTGCCCAGTCTGTTGTAAAACCACCCAGTGTTTGGTGTTTCTGCCGCCTTCCTGACTGTTGGGAAGAGCCTGAGAGGTGGATTGTAGGGGGTTATCCCACACCCTGACTGTTGGGGAGAGCCTGGGTAAAGGATTGTAGGCGGTTACCACACATCCTGACTGTTGGGAAGAGCCTGAGAGGTGGATTGTAGGCAGTTACCCCACATCCTGACTGTTGGGGAGAGCCTGGGTGGTGGATTGTAGGCGGTTACCACACATCCTGACTGCTGGGGAGAGCCTGAGAGGCGGATTGTAGGCGGTTACCCCTCATCCTGACTGTTGGGGAGAGCCTGGGTGGTGGACTGTAGGCGGTTACCCCACATCCTGACTGTTGGGGAGAGCCTGAGAGGCGGATTGTAGGCGGTTACCCCACATCCTGACTGTTGGGGAGAGCCTGGGTGGTGGATTGTAGGCGGTTACCCCTCATCCTGACTGTTGGGGAGAGCCTGAGAGGCGGATTGCAGGCGGTTACCCCACATCCTGACTGTTGGGGAGAGCCTGAGAGGCGGATTGTAGGCGGTTACCCCACATCCTGACTGTGGGGAGGCAGCAGGTCTTCTCAGTCTCTCCTCCTGCTTCCCCATTAGTTACCGGGGAGGCAGAGCAGCTGGCATGCTCTGGGCCCTTGCTCTCAGGTAACAACTACAAACAAGGACACCTGTTATCCCAAGGCTACTAAGAAGACATGTTGGGAGGGAGGGGATGGGGCTGAATCATGTTTAAAATGACAACAACTCTTGCCTGAGTCCTCTGCTTGTGCTTAGGAGGGAGACTCTGGTAAGGTTTGTGCTTCTGTTCAAACCTTGTTTGGTAATTGTGTAGGACGTTCTCGAGTTCTGTGTGGGAAGCAGAGACGGTTTAGAGAGTGCCCAGGAATGAATGAATGAGTGAATGAATGAATGACAGATACTGAGTTCCTGGAATGCTCAGGTGATGGACAAGCGGCTCCCACTACTTTTCAGCTTCCCAGCACGGTCCTTGCATGACACTCTTGATGCTGAGAAACCTGAGTAGTCTGACGACAGCTGTGGGAGTCTGGGGACAGCGAACACCTCCGGTTTGGGTGAACTAGCCATGTGCTAGAGCATAGCACTGTAGAACTAAGTGGCATGCTGTCTACCTAGGCGGGCAAAGCCCTCACCCAGTGGGGCTACTGAGCAGCACCCACGCCAGATGGGGTAGTAGCAGGGAGAAGGTGGGAACTTGTGTTGAAAAGGCTCTGAGCCATCTTTCCCTTTTGGGTTCCCCCAGAGCCTCCCAAATGATATTCTGATCCCTGACACCTTCCGTGCCTGCATCAGTAATGACCGTGTCTCAGCCCCACAGCGGCTTCTGAGATTCCCTGACTCAACACTTTTCCCTAGTTGTATTATTTTCCCCCGATTTAAAAAAAAAAAAAATTCCCCATGGACAGTAATCAGACATTGAGCTCTGCACACTTGGCAAACGGTGAGCCTTTCTTTCTTCCTTTCCTTTCTTTCTTTCTTCCTTCTTTCCTTCCTTTCTTCCTTCTTTCATTTTTTCCTTCCTTCCTTCTTCCTTCCCTCCTTCCTCCTTTCTTTCTTTCTTTCTTTCGTCCTTTCTTTTCCTTTTCTTGGAAAATAGAAAAAGAGCCAGCCTGTCCATTTCTGGCAGCTTTCCCCACCCCCTCCCAGCTCCTTATATGAGTTCTAATAAAGGCAGTTTTCTCTTGACTTCAGGGTCCATGAAGCAGACCCTGTCTCTGGGTTCTGTGCTCTCCGGAGTCTGCTGCTGGCTATGCAATCCGGGCTCTGACAGTTCCTGATGCCAGGGATTGACACTGCATCGTCACCCTTCCAGAGATCAGTCCCAACATGCCTCAAGCCATTCGGATGACCAATGGGAAAAGGAGAAAGAAAGAAGAAATGAGCCCGGTCTGCACTCCCCAGGCTGAGAGCAAAGCACTGTAAGCACGGTACCGTCACCTTATACTGCAATCCAGGACATCTGACGTACTCAACCCCCAACCCTACCCCAGTTCTGCCAGAACCTCCCTCAGCAGGGGACCCCACGATTACTGTGACATGAATACACGGAAGATGAAAGTCACAGCGTGATGGCCCCTAGGCTCAGCTTTCATCTACCACAGGAAGTAGCTGCTTGAGGTCACTTCCTTTTCTCTCCCGTGTCTCTTCCCAGTGTTGAAGATGACCATGGGTGTGTAGGTTAATGATTTTTGCTAAAATAAATAAATAAATAAGTAAATAGATAAGTATTTTTTTAAAGATAAGATTAAGGAACAGCAAAAAGGAATAACAGCTTGGATTGCCTGCCTGAGGGCCGATGAGTCACTAGAGGAAAGGTCTCTGTCTGTCTGTCTCTCCCTCCCTTTCTCTCTCTGTCTCTGTCTCCCTCCTCTTTCTGTCTCTATCTCTCAGCTCTCTGTCTGTCTCTGTCTCTCTCTCATGCTCACCTCTCCCACCTCACCTGCCGCACTCACACGTACCAGTGGAATTCTTGCAGCTTTTGCTCACAGAAATACAAACAAATGCGCCGAGCATTGTCCTCCTCTTTCTTATGCAAACCTATCAGGTTGCATGCACTGCTTCCCACATTATGTAGTTTAATTCTTTCTTCTTAAAAACATCCTGGAGGACGCGCATATCAACACAGATCCTTCTGTTGTGGTCGTTAGCGTCACTGTGTGACTGTGCCAGCCTTAACTTCTCTTCAGTTGGCTCCCTTAGCTGTTCTCCATCTCTGGTGACTACAAACCAAGCTTGACTGTACCCGTACCTTGGAGGGGGGCGGTATTCATTATTACACACAGGTGTTGCCATGTCCTGTGCTGTAGACTGTGTGTGTTCATAGATTGTTTTCTTTCTAAACTATTATTTAAAAACAAATTTAACCTGGTGTCCACCTGCCACAGATCTTCACTGATTTCAGGGTTTGAGCTTTTTCTAGCTATTGTACAAGAAGAGTACAATATTGTTCTTTCTCCCCCGATGTCTGAGGCTAAGCATTGAGCTCAGGCCACTTGCATTTTTCCTGATCTCTCTGGTTATGTTTTTGTCCGTCTTTTGGTTGAGTGGCCCTTCTTTTCCTTCTCTATTTCTGGGAGGCGTTTCTGTTTGGAGGAGGCTGTTTGTCCCTAGTCAGAGCAGGAGGGAGAGGAGCGTGGCCAGTGCACAGATGTCAGTGGGAAGTGATGGGGATTCAGCAAGAGGCCGGAGACTGGGCAGGCCGGGGTTGGCTGTAATAAGAGCCTTGTTGTTGTCCCTGTGTTCAGGTTCCATTCAGGTCCTCATCCTGCCAGGAAACATCCCAGAACTGCCCTGGTGGAATGATCTGTGGCCTTGCCAGGGCTCAGGTCTGTGGCCACTGTAATGTGCTTTTAAATTGGCATATGACAGAATCACCAAGCCAGCTTTTTTAAGACTTAATTTTCAAGGCCTGGTTCCAGCCTCAAACTTGGTAGAAGTATGTTTACACGCATCTGTTAGAAGAGACCTAATGGTGGTGACAGTGAGGACGATTACGGTGCCTTCTGTCCCAGACACTCAGCCAGCATGTGCCTGCTGCCCTGGTGACAGCCTCCTAGACTTTATTTCTTCCAAGGCAAAGAGATGCCACTCAGCAACCCACAGCACAATCAAGAAACTTTGGTGGAACCCAGTAGAGGAGGCTACCTCCTTCTTAAGCCTTGCTTCCTTCTTTCCAAGGCTTAGGAGCGCCCACTAGGGGCAGGGCGCGATTGTGCAGCCTTGGCACTGTGTGCATGGGACCCACTGAAACCGCAGATAATCTTGACCAAATTAATCACCCCAAGCCATCACCACTTGCACCCTCTCTCTGCTGGGCTGGCAGGGCAGGCTCTCACAGTTCGGACCTTATGAATAATTGTTTCCTCTTCCATGCTGAGTATGTGTGGTTTTGATGAGAAGAAAATCCGTGATTTCTTTTTTCCCGTGTGAGTTGAGGCCGCTGTTCACATGGGGAGGCCTCTCAGCTCTCACTTTAATAACTCCGGCTTCTCTGACCTTTCATTTCTGTTCCCCTATTTATGCTACATAGATTGGTAGGAAAATCTAGAGTGTGCATGCAGGAGATGCTTTGGACGTGCGCAGGCAGGCTAGCGGGATCGCTAACTGTGTTTTCTAGCACTTTTGCTTTTTAAATGCTCCTAAACAAAGAGCCCGACACCATTGATCATTAGGAAGCCATGGGTGGAGAGCCAGTGCCTCGGCCCAATTACTGGGGCAAGTCCGGCAGGCTTCCCTGTGGGGTAGAGCCCACAGCACTCCGAGGATAATCGGGGCTCTGGCAGCCTGAGAATTTGTTTTAGGTCTAATTGGCCTGAGGCCGGTACATGGCCCCCAGCTCTTTCTCTACGCTTATGCACACTGTTTTTTCAGTCCTGGAGTGGACAAGCTGCTTCCACGAGACCTCATTCCATTAAGAGAAAGCCTGGATGCTTGCCACATGAACGGCACGCAGCAGAGACCACCCAGCCGCCACACACCTAGGGGCTGCTGGGTAATGCGGGCGTGCCCGTGTACCTGAGATCGCAAACCCACCTTCCTTGTTTAATCCTCCACTTCAAGTAAATTTTCTTCTCCTCTCCAGGATCCTCAAGAATAAAACATACGTACACAGGTGGCTCTTACCCGCCTGTGTCTCCTTTACTCTTTGTAATCGAGTAAATCACCATGTTGCCTTTACCTCCACTGGGGTTACAGGACAGGTGGTATCAATCTCGCTCTTTTCTCACTCCACAGCGTTAGAGCAGAGGGCTTCTATGACCCTAGAAAGCAGAAAGATCAGAAGCGCAGAAAGCACTAGGGTCTCGACACTGAGAAATAAGAACTTGTGCACTGGGGACACCAGCTCGGTGCCTTCTAACTCCATTTTGTTGGGCACTTTCTACCTGGAGACAGCACCAGATCCCACAAGTCTGGGGCTCATTCCTTAGTTTATTTTTCCCACTTTAAATGCCAGACATGGCCCCAGGTTGCTTCCAGCTGGGCTTCTGACCAAGCAGTGGAAACCGGTTCCCACACCCTTCTCTGGTTCAGTGTTAATTTGTCCAAGATGCCCTGAGCTCAGGAAGAAACATCTATCAGTTCCTAATAAAGGATATCACTAATGATACCGATGAAGAGATGCTCGAGGCAAGGTGTGATGAGGATGAGAGACATTTTCCATGCTGATCCAGGACACTATCCTCCAGGGTGTTCGAATACCTAGATGCTTCTAGAGTATTGTTCTTTTGGGTTTTTAATAGAAATTTCATTACTTGGTATGATTGCCAGAATCATGGGCCACTGATAATCAACTCAACCTTCAGCCGCTCTGCCCTTAGCAAAGTTGGGACATAGGACTGAACATTCTCCTGCCTGGTCTTTCCAGGGACAAGCCCCCATCCCTAGGAGACCTAGGAGCTGCCGGCTCTTAGTCAACCCACACAAAGCAACATCATCAGTTTAAAGACCCCAGGGACTTTAGGAAGGGTATGCCAGGGAAGAGGAGGAAGACAAAACGCACGCTTTACCACGTCACAGCCTGGCTCTGTCCCCAGCATACCAGGTGACTTTGAATTGGAATTTAACCTGGTCTTGGTTTATGCATGAGGAAAGTGGGGGATGGGGACAGGTTGTACTCTTTTGATCTTTTCTCCTGGAACCAAATGATGCCATCTCTTTTGGAGCCTGCATGATAAGTTGTTGCTGTTGTTGTTGTTGATGTTGTTGTTGTTGTTGATGTTGTTGTTGTTGATGTCATTGTTGATGTTGTTGTTGTGTCTGCTGGGGAGATCTCCTTGGAGCCGCTGTTCCAGGAAGCAGGAACGAAGCTCACTTTCCACGGCTGTCACCATTCGCCACATTTCCACAGAAAATCTCTGCAGATCATGTGCCAATTTGTTGGGGGCAGCTATCCATCAAGGCAGACCCTGGAGCCCTCATCTTGAGACCTGGCAGCTGCTGCCTGCACAGAACAGACGATGCCCTGAAGGAAAGACGGTGACAGCTCCTCCGAGAGAGAGCCAAGGCGCCCTGTGACATGTGATGGGTGCAGACAGGGAAGGACTCGAAAGAGAGAAGGTCCATGCGGGATTATTGTAAACCTCACACCCGGTCTGCACGTGTCTTGCACCCAAGAAGGACACTGTGTCTCCAGAGACTCTGGCTCCGTCTGACAGTATCTTAAATGTCAGCGTTAAAATTCATACTCGGTTCTGAAAACGTGTGGAATGCCCAGGAGAGACTCTGTGTGACCACTCGGACTTTGAGGAATTATGCATTATCTGTGCAGTAGATAATCAGAGCGCTGGCGGAGTCCGCGGTGAACTACACAGAGAGTCTTTCTTCCGGGGGTCTGACATGGGAATGCAGTGTGAGGCAGCCAGACAGGGCAGTCATCACCTGATGTGACAAGGAGATATCCGGGGCCTAAGGAGTAACTTGACGGGACTAATGCTCTGGATGTGAGACATGAGGGAAGCCGAGTATCGCAAGAGACATTGGGAGCTGCCTGGGAAGAGGGGGATGCTCAGGCATGGGTGTGAAGCAGAGGTGTGAGGGCGGCTTCCTGCCCCTGTGACACTGCTCCTCCCCAGTGCTTCACAGGGGTGCTCCTTATATCTAGGCCTCCCCCTTCCCACCCATCACCACAGTGCTCCGCCCTGACCTCCTACAGAGCGGCAGCACGTAGTCTCTGCCAGGTCGCCTCTCCCCCAACACAATCCAGAGGACTACGGGGATTAGTAGAAACATCCAGAACCACAGGCAGGGACCTCTCTTCCCCCATAAAGTAAGCATGATACATATATTATAAATGGGGGGACTCGTACATTGTTCCTTATTCTCTTTTGTGAAAGTGTGGTTGGAGACAAGGTCGGTGTGGCTGGCCTCAACCTTGCAATTCTTTCACCCCAGCCTCCAGAATGCTGGGATTACAAGTGGGAGCTACCACACCTGGATCTTTCCTCTTAACCCTGGAACGTCCTCCACAGGAGGACACGGGCCTGCCAATCACATTAAGTGATTACTACAAACAGGTTGAGCATCATGGGAAACAACCTGAAAACCCAACACACAAAGCAGACAACAGACATGGGCAGAGAACCCGCTCCAGGTCCACAGCACTGTTTGTGCTGAGTTGTGAGAGCTGTAGATGCCAGGGACAAGGGACAGGCTCTTCAGGGATGGCACAGGCACCGCAGAGTAGGTGGCAGTGAATTCCCTGGGATTGTGTGACAAATTCCCAGGGATTAGCTTTCTTAACAGAGATTTTGCCTAGAACACCAAGCTAATAGCTCTGGGGCCTAAATAGCTGAAACTGAGCCATTAACAGAACTACCGACTTTCTGACCGTCGTGGGAGGTGACTTCGTCTGGTGGTTTCTAACAACCTTGCAACTCCTTGGCTTTTGGGTTGTAGCTGATTTCTGTTGCCATTTTCGTAGCGCTGGTTTTCTGTGTGTGCGTCTGTGCTCCCCACATGGCTTTATAAGGACATCGGCCATTAGATCAGGTTTATTAATTCTGGATGACCTCATCTTAATTTAGCCAATCATATTCGCAAACAACCAGTTCTCCAATGAACTCACATTCTGAAACTCTGGGTAGACACAAATTTGGGGGCGGGTAGAACCCCAGCCCAGCCCAGGCTCTGTCAAGGTTGTGCAAGAATAACATAATAATGCTGGGAATTTAGCAGCACTCGATCTCGCAGGCTCACAAGCATTTGGCCAAAGTTTGGCAGTTGTTTTAAAGGCTTGCCACATTTCTGAGCAGAGAGAAGCGATGTGAGATTGGAGCTTTTAGTAGTTACACAGCGGAGATGCCTCTGAACCTGGTCAACGGCACAGGGCATGGTGCAGCATGACTGTCTTGAGTTGATCGTCTGGAGAAAGGGAATAAATGTCTCACCATCAATGAGTCCACCCAGAGCATGTGTGAGCTGAGGGGAGTCAGTTCACTGTGGGTGAAACCCGGGGTGCTCTCTGTGTAGTCTGAGCTGTGTCTTAGTTCAACACGGCTGGGTGTTGTAACAAAAAGCCTCAGGCTGGGTGTGAAGTTCACCCCATTGTCAACTTGACTAAATGTAGAATCGCCAAGAAGATGAGTGCATCTGGGTTTCCTGAGAGCTCTAACTAAGAGGACTCACCCTGAGTGGTGGTGATGTCACCCGTGGCTGGAGTGGTGGTGATGTCACCCGTGGCTGGAGTGGTTGGTGGTGATGTCACCCGTGGCTGGAGTGGTGGTGATGTCACTCATGGCTGGAGTCCTGAATACAATTCTTCCTCTATTAAGTTGCTTTGGTCAGGGATTTTGCCAGAGCAATGAAAGACGGTAACTAATAACATGTTAGGTAACTTATGAATGGAAAAGTATCGCTCAGCATTTTGGAGACTGTGGAGCCAAAGACTGAGGTGCCAATAGATCCCATATCAGGCTGGCTCCCTGCGCATCAGGATAGTACTTTCCAGCTGTCCCCATGTTCCAGCTGCACTCACCTTCCAGCTGCACCCACCTTCCAGCTGCACTCACCTTCCGGCTGCACCCACCTTCCAGCTGCTCTCTCACTTGACGGGAGGGGTAAGGCCGCTTTCTTTAGCTCCTTTCATAGGTGCCAACTATGGAGCCCTCCCGCTTAATACCCTCCCAAAGTGGCACCTCTGAACACACATTCAGATCTTAGCAGGCAGTTCAGGTAATGCCTGAGGAACAGAGGGAGAGCAAGTATCTCTTACGTCAGGCCAGATGAACCCCAAGAAATGTGAAGGAGGACTCTGTCCAAAGACTATTTTAGCTCTCATTCAAAAATAATTTCCGTGCCTAAGGCTCAAGTCAGGAACACTCATATTCTAAAAAGCTCCTTTCTCCTCTTTCCCCATCTATGCCCCCATTATAGTGTGGTCTGTTCTGCTTTTACAAAATTCCAGAGGCCAAGGAACAGTCTTCAGTGACTGTCCAAAAGTGGGTGCCACCCATAGCCCTGGGTAGCAAAGGTCCGAGCTAGCGGGGACTGTGTTCTGGAACAGAACTGCGCATGCCTGTACTTCCCATCACAGATGGAATCCACAGAAAAGACGAGAATGGAAATTACCAACAAGCAAGTTAATGGCGGAGCGCTGTGCTATCCCCGCCTCCCACGGAGGGTGCCAGGGCTCAGCAAAGTCCACAGATGGAGCCCACTTATGGAAATGGCACTTCCTAAAATCCAGTATGGCAGTCACGTTAATTGTCAACCTGGAGAGGAAAACAGAGGGGCCATTACACAGAGGGAGCTGGGGTGGTCTGCCTGTGGAAGGAAGGCTGTTCTCAATCCTGCTCCGCTAAGACACAGACACAGGTGGAGGAGGAAAGTACTCCCTGGGGTGGACACAGCAGAAAGTCCTCTGACCTGCTGCACCCTGTGTCCTTCTCCAGGCCGCACCGAGAAGCCTGATCACAGCTCACAGACTCTTTTATCTGCTCACCCACCTAGCTGCCCAGTTTAGACGCCGGAGGGAGTGTGGGGAGGAACTAGGTACATGCACGCCTAAGGTGCCGTGCCTGCTGCTTACAGATACAGGGACTGCGTTGTTGCTAACTGTGCTTTTCTCCCAACGAGACAGAGATTAATTACAGGATATATGGGGGAGAATTCCATTCATGAATCTGGGTCCTTGCATTGAAGGAGGCTGAGACAAATCGAGATGCATCCGCCATGAGGCCTGTCAGGGGACGAGGCCGGCAGATGGGCTTAAAATGCTCACATTTCAGAAGATTGTTTCTTCCTTCATGGATGGAGGAGCAAACCCACTAGGCTTTTTAAGGAGCACGTGTGGATGCAGAGCAATTATGCCTGCCGTCTGCAGCATTGCATAGTTGCAGCAGGCTTGGCTCAGCGACTGAAAGAGGAGTTGGAAGTTTAAACTCATCTCCGAGAAGCCACTTTAGCAAATGACTCTTGGGGGTTGGCTCATCAGTCAATGCTACAACTGTTATCATAAACCTGACCCTCCAGTACAGCCATAGCCCTTGCCCCTTTAACTCACTCCAGCCCATTAGGTTACTCCCACTGACCTTGAGAGTGGGCTCCAGTGACCTTGAGAAGGAGAAAAGAGGAAGCCAGGAAAACTGCTGCCCTGGCCTCCGAAGGGTCTTTTCAGGCAGACTATCCTCAGGTGGACATTTGTCCAAGAAACACAAACCTCTGTAAACTGATGGTATTTGAGCCCTGGAGGGGCAAATGAGCTGAGTGCATCCTTGGTTCCTGTGTGGAGTCTTAGCTCCACAGGCCACACAAGCCAAGTCCAGATCTCTGCTCCTGGGAAAGCTGACCCAGCAGTCATCTGAGCAGGAAAGATCGTGCAATAAGAGTAAGTGGGCTGAGGGCAGGTGAAAGGTGGATGTGGCCAGAGAAAGGAAGTGGTGTTTTTAGACATTCTTGGTCATTCTATATTGCATACCTGGTTTACTGTAATGTCCCCAGCACCCAGAATATTGCCTGGATATTCTTGCATCTTGCCCAAGAATCCCTTAGTAGAGTAGGATGTCTTGAACTGAAGTTCATGGTCTCATGCTTGAGTCACAGTTTATTGGACTGCAATCTGAGAGTGTAGATATGGCTGGGATGAAACCATGTGAAGTTTTACTACTCCATAAGCTGGTCTTCAGACCTCACTTCCAGAAGCAACAGAGGTTCTGAAAATAAGTTTCGTTTCTGGAACCCAAGCAGAACGAGGTACCCAGAATCCAAGTCCTGAAAACAGCATCTTGTTCTTGGTTTTAATCTGTCTTCTCTGAAAACTAGTCAGTCGTAAACTGCTCATCAAAACAAGCTCTTAGAAGGAGGAGAGGCATTAGCCTGTCTCCCTGTCTTGTGCTGAGAATGAGATAGAAATGGAGGCTATAGTGATATTTCATTTGTATTTTAATAAATTTAATAAATAAGCTTGTTTGAAGATCCGAGAATATAACAGCCACCCTGGTCAGCCTTACAAACCAGGCAGTGGTAACACACACCTTTAATCCCAGTAGCCACACTAGTTCACCACAAAAGCCAGGTAGTAGTGGTGCACGCCTTTAATCCCAGCCCTAGAGAGGAATATAAGACAAGAGGAGACAGCTCTCATTCAGTCTCATTCTGAGATTCCTGGGGACAGGATTGCCATTTCAGGCTGAGGAAGAGGTAAGATCCAGTGGCTGGTTACTTTGCTTTTCTGATGTTCAGGTTGAACCCCAATACCTGTCTCTGGGTTTTTATTATTTGTGTTACAAGTGGAGGGATAGAACCAAACTCTTTGAACAAATCCATGAACAGCAAAGTAAAAACTTGGGGGCAACCTGGAGTCCACAGCCTGGACCTTTTGGAGTTAGGTCCCTGCTCAACCATGATCAGACCAGTGTGCCTCCTTCCTTCCTGCCATCAGCACCACTGAACTTTCCCTCATACCCAAGTCTCCCCTGAGCTGCTCTGGGAGCTGCATAGGCCAAGTTTATGGTCTGCTTGTCTCTGTGGCCACTCTGAATATCCCAGTGTCCTACAGATATCTGACATCCAGTAAGCTCGATGGGTGAAAGATTGAGTGATCAGATGGATAGATGGATGGATAGATGGATGGATGGATGATGGATGATGGATGGGTGGGTGGGTGGATGGAGAGATGGACGGACAGATGGATGATGGGTGGGTGAGTTGATAGATGGATGGATGATAGATAGGTGGGTGGGTGGATGGATGGAGAGATGGACAGACAGATGGATGATGGATGGGTGGGCTGATGGATGAATGGATGATGGATGGATGGATGATGGATGGATGGGTGGGTGGGTGGATGGATGGATGGACAGACAGACAGATGGATGATAACCTGCATCTGAAATATAGCCTGTATTGAATGAGGAAAGAGGCAGGTACCCAAGCCAGTTATCAGCATGAACTGAAACCTGAAAACACTATAACACGAACTTAAGTCAGGGGCCATGAGAAGTCAAGGCACCTGAAACTGGAAGCTGGTGTTGGGGGAGCATGGGGAGGAAGGTTGAAGGGGAAAGTGAGATGTAGATCAGCTTGAACCTGGCTGAGTAGGTCAGAGATTTTCTAATTATGTTCTGCCAGAGAACCCCAGGGCTCCGCAGAAGCACTTCAGGAGTTCTGTAAATAATTTAAATTTAATTTCCCAAATTACATATTTTAAGCAGTAATGTGATTACACTGGTACTCACAAATTTGGTTTACAGTAAATTTTAACACGCTGTCAACCTCCAGTGAGTTAACTGGTGCTACCAGACCAATTTTCTCACTAAGACTAGGGTGATAGCTATTGGGCAGAAGACTATCCTGGGTTTGCAGCACGAATGGCGAGGCTGTTTTAACAGCGAGAGTCTAGCCTTTTCCATTTTGTGCAGCTTAAATACCATCATCACATGCTGGGGATAACGAAAGACTACATTTTCTTCCATAAACCCAGATTTTAGATTTCAGTGCTCACCAGAATAGTCTCTTTGGATTCATTGTCTGACTTCATCGTGTTCTTGAGGGTTCAGTTATTGGAACTTATGAGATAAACTTGCATTGATGTTGTGACCTAAGCAGAAACATAGACCTTAAAAACCTCAGGAGTCTTACAAGGATAAAGGCAAAGGGCAGCTAAGATATCCAATTTGCCCTCAAAAGCCCAAATTGACCACTTTCTAAATAGTAGTAAAGCTAAAACTTCCAAGGGGTGAACAGTTTCCTTGTTTGGGGGAAACAGTGGAGTGGAACAGAATATCTATTTAATTCTGTGAAGATGTGTTGCATTTGTTTACATTGCAGAATAATTAACTATGTAAAGATATGTTGCATTTGTTCATGCTACAATTGTTTAACTAGTAAAATGTGTTACCATTTCACTTTGTCTACTTAACGCACCTGATTGGTCTAATAAAAAGCTGAACAACCAATAGCTAGGCAGAGGAGGAAGAGGCAGGACTGGCAGGCAGAGAGGAAAGGGGAGTCAGTCAGCCATCCAGGGTCCAGACAGACAGACACAGAGGAAGCAGGAAAGCAGGATGGATAGTATGTAGATGAGGTAATCGAGCCTCGAGGCAGCACATAGATGAATAGAAATGTGTTGAGTTAAAAAAAAAAAAAGCTAGGGGCTGGAGAGATGGCTCAGTGGTTAAGAGCATTGCCTGCTCTTCCAAAGGTCCTGAGTTCAATTCCCAGCAACCACATGGTGGCTCACACCATCTGTAATGAGGTCTGGTGCCCTCTTCTGGCCTGCAGACATACATAGACAGAATATTGTATACATAATAAATAAATAAATAAATATTTTTTAAAAAGCTAGCTGGAGATTAGCCTAAGCTAATGTCAAGTATCCATAATTAATAATAAGTCTCCATGTTATGATTTGGGGCCTGCTACAAAATTCCTAAAACAGGTTCTTAGATCCAGCCAAAGCTCACTTAAGAACCAAGGGTTCTTAATGGGGATTACAAATTGCTCCTGAAAAAATACAGTTACCTAGGTTATAAAATAAGTTTACAGAAAATAAGAACACAAAAGTCTCAAATTAGGAGAGACTGATTGTGGACTCTGAATGACTTTCAAAGATTGTTTGGAGTCAGGCGGTGGTGGCACATGCCTTTAATCCCAGCACTCGGGAGGCAGAGGCAGGCAGATCTCTGTGAGTTCGAGACCAGCCTAGTCTACAGAGCTAGTTCCAGGACAGGCTCCAAAACCACAGAGAAACCTTGTCTCGAAAAAACAAAAAACAAACAAAAAACAAAAAAACAAAAAACAAACAAAAAAGATTGTCTAGGACCAGCTGTTGGGATAACACCTGATTTAGTAGTTCATTTAAACAAAACCTTAGATGGTGACAAAGACTTAAATAGTCCCAGAAATTAACAGCTGAAATGGAAAAGGAATTCATTATTGTAGAAGAAAAATTACAGGAGGCTCATGTAGATAGGGTGAATGCAAATCTTAATTGCATTCTAGTCATATTGCCTTCCTGAATTTCCTCTACAGGAATTTTAATGCAAAAAGAAGATATTATTTTAGAGTGGATGTTTTTACCACATGAACCAAATAAAAGTTAAAAACATATGGAAAAAGTCTCTGAATTAATTATAAAAAGAAAATTGAGACTTCGTCAACTAGCAGGTATAGACGCAGCAGAGATTATAGTGCCTTTTACTACTGATGAAATTAAAAAATTATGGGAAGACAACGAAGTTTGGCAAAGTGCTTGTGCTAATTTTTAAGAGAGATTAGCAGCAATTATCCCCAAAGTGATAGAATTAACCTCATAAAGAGAACTTGGATTCTTCCCTGCATTGTATAGGACACACCAGTAACTGGAGTCTCTACATTCTATGCTGATACAAATAAACCAGGAAAGGCAGATTAAAAATCAGAAGATTTAAGTAAGGTAGAACAAAGTCCTTATAATTTTGTTCAAAAGGCAGAGTTATATGCTATTCTCATGGTACTAAGAGATTTTAAAGAACCTTTCAATATAGTTACTGATTCACAATATGCAGAAAGAGTTGTCTTGCATATTGAAACTGCTGAATTTATACCAGATGATACAGAATTGACTTTATTATTCATACAGGTTCAAGACATAATCAGAAATAGGCTTTGTCCCATATACATAACACATATCTGATCCCATACAGGTCTGCCAGGTCCTCTAGCACAAGGTAATGCAGAAAGTGATTGGTTATTGATTGGAGGTATGTTGGAAGCATCAGAATTTCATAAGAAACATCAAAGGTTTAAAGAAAGAGTTTTCTATAACATAGCAACAAGCTACCTGCAGAGAGTAACCCAACGGGTACTTAAAGTAATGAAATCTGGCAGATGGATGTGTTCCATTTTGTAGAATTTGGAAAATTAAAATATGTACACCAAACCATTGACACTTATTCAGGTTTTCAATGGGCAACTGCTTTGAGCTCAGAAAATGCTGATTTTAGTAATCGCACATTTATTAGAAGTTATGGCCATCATGGGTATACCTGCACAAATATAGACAGATAATGGTTCAGCATATGTCTCTAAGAAAATGAACCAGTTTTTTGCTTACTATAATTTAAAGCATATTACAGGTATATCAAACAATCCTACATGTCAGGCAGTTATAGAAAAATCAAATTGAACTATAAAGTCTATGTTAAACAAACAGAAAGGGATGGAAAATACTCCCAGAACTAATTACATAATGCTTAATTAATCTTGTATTTTCTTAATGCTAATGAGAAAGGAACAGCAGCAGCAGAGAGACATTGGATAATAGAAAGTCTTCTGAATTGCATCAGCCAGTGTATTTCAAGGATGTGTTGACCTCACAATGGAAACCAGGAGATGTGCTACATTGGGGAAGGGGTTTTACTCTTGCTTCCACAGGAGAAGAAAAGTTATGGATACCATCAAAATTAATAATGATTTGGTTTGAAAAAGAGAAACCTCTTGAGAAAGAGAAATGACGGCTCATCCACAGAGGTGACAATTATACAGGTGGTAAGGAAACCTCATAAGGGATGGGGTAGGGTTCTTTTTTTGTCTTTGCAGGAAAATACTCCTCTTCAAAAAATCAAGAGACCCTGGACATCTAGATGCCTCAAGAGGAAAAGATAATTATCCAGAGAGGATCACCAAGCAAAGAGAAATATCACTTATGAGGACATGTCATCTGAGGGTAAGAATCTCTGAATACTAAATAGAACTATAGTCATGATTCACTTAAAAATCAAAGCTGGCTTTGGAGTTGGACAATGGCTCTGTCCTTCTCTAAATGCAAGCATGTTGCTAAATGAAATATTTAGAGTTTCTGTCTCATGTCAGGAGCCTTCTGGTATGGGACAGAAATAAGAAAGAATTTACAAAAAAAATTATCTTTCTTCATACCTATTTTGTCTCTATCATACCTTTCATTGAATATATGTCTGTATAAATAATGTTTAAATTTTCCACAATGAACAGTGAATTTTCCTGTAGTAAGTAATCTTTGAAGTTTCCAGGAAGAAGATGGGGCACCACAACAACTCCACCTGGTTGATATGACGTCATGATGCTGCTAGCACTACTATAAGACCTGTTTTGGGTACCAGCTGCTCAGGATGGTTCCAACTTGGTTAGCTGAAATGGTGCAACTTCTTACAATGTTCTGGCCAGAACTCCAAATAGGAACCTCAGAAAAACCCTGCCGAATATTTAGAGACTATTTGCAATTTTACCAAACAGTAATCTTGAAATTTGTTCATCATTTTGCTTTCACAGGATCCCATAGAAAGAACATTGCCCCCATGAAAGCTAGAATTATTTCTAGAAGATGACATCCCCTCTCCCAAATGAAGTTTATCCTCAGGGTTAGGGACATCAATTGGTGGCTGATTATAATTGGTTTACGGCTGGGAGTTGGGGGGGGGAACTTATGTATGCTCGGCTATCTCTTTGAAAAAAAAAAGGGAAATTGGATGGGATAATAGATTATTGTGAGCTTACTGACACTAGTAATAATAGTGAATAATGGAGTGAATACTTGTGAGTTACTATTTATAGGCAATTTACATTGGCATAAATTCTTGTATATTGATACAGACTGAAATTATATTGAACATGTTCCTATCTTTCTCTACAATATTTGTATATCTAGGCTGTTATTTTGACATAACTGTATGTATGCATGCTTCTATCTCTACTTAAGACATTTTGTATAGTGATACATTTTGAGGTCATTGTCTTCATTGGTTGCACAGTCGTTTAAAGATTGTTTAATATTTTAATATGACCTCTTAGTCTTTAAGTTATATAAGTATTAAGAATTATAGGTCACTAGTCATCCATGTTTGTCATACTTACAGTTAGACCAATCAGGTTCTTTAGCTACATAGAGATTGTATTCTGCATAGATAGGCAATCTTCAAAGCACTGTAGAATATAGCATTTAAATAACTTAGGGTTCTGTTGACGTGAGAAACGATTGCTCCTGGCAGCACCAATCTATTCCTGAGAGAATACTGAGCACCAAAGACACTCCACTTGGAGCTTGTTTTCTTCTTGGCAAAACTGGCCTTTGGGCAAGGAACTGCCATTGCATCGACCACTGACAAAATGTACAATGTCCGGACAGGACAAGCAGGATATAAGAAAAAAAAGACTGTCAAATCTTGCCAAGACAGGGTAAGATGGTTTTGAAAAATTTCCTGCCTCTGAAAATGATCTGTAAGTTACTCTAGGTCTTAGACAAAGATGGTTGCTCCAGCATTGCAGATGAGACTTTGGGTGATTGCCCATGTAGCCAGTCGTCTCTGTCATTTGTTGCACATTTTGGAAGTTATTTGATTGCACTTCCTTATTTCTCTTCTATTATTTATTATTTCTCTTCGTGGGTCTTTGATGAAGTTTAAGACTAGATAGTCATAGTTACTTTTCTCTCATGTCTTGGCCAAGTTATTTATAATATAAGACTTAGACTCTTTAGGACAGGATAAATTATCCCATGTTCCTTGCTTGGTTGTAATTCTAATTTTTATACTTGATATTTCTTCTTATTATGTATAATTTTGTATTAGGCTTAGAACTCTCTTATTTAAACAAAAGGGGAGGTGCTGTAGGAATTCCTTCAGCCAGTAGCCTTTAAGTTACCCATCCACTTGGGCGTGGCCTCATACTATAAATGCCAATGTAAAGAGTACACACACGGCCTCTCTTCCAGCTGCAGGATTCAGTTGCTGTTTTCTTGTCCGAGCAGAGGACCCTTTATTGAACTCAGTTCTGAGCTAGTGTGGGATTTCTTTTTAGCGGCTGTCTTCAAAGGGGGATGGGTGGCTCTCACTTCTCCAACAGCTTCTTCCTTTAGGCACCAAACAGAGGAGGAGGAGCAGACAGGCCCAGGAACCTGTCCAGGGGGCTTCTGGAGATCCCTGAGTCCAGACCATCACCTGCTGGCTGGAAATGGCTGTTAGGACCTGGGCTTAGGAAGTGACCCTTTAACTGCTTTGACATCACCACAGAAGTTTCAGTCAAGACACCATGGGGTAGTCCTGATGGTAGATCAGCCTTATTTTAAAAACATATTTTTAAATCTTTATTTTTTAAGAGTTTGACTGTTTTGCCTGCTTGCATGCTGAAAGCCCTCTGAGAACAGCTTTCCAGGCACTGAAATTATAGAGAATTGTGAGCCAATATGTGTGTGCTGGGAATCAAACGTGGGTTTGTGCTCTTAAGTGCTGAGCCATCTTTCCAGCCTGGTACTTACGCTTTTAATGAAGCTTATTATATATGTAATTTCATGACTTCAGACTTATATTTGTAGAACCCGAGAGGTGTTACAGTTTACATATGAAACCTTCCTTCAGAGAACTTGTGTTCAAAACTTGGTCCTAAGGACTTGGATCTAATTGATGGACTAATCCACTGATCAATTCATAACATGATAGCATTATTAATCAGGAGATGGGCCCACCTGAAGGAATTAAATCACCAAAGTGTGCCCACCTTCTCTCTGCCTCTTGTCCATCATGAGATGAGCTGAGCCTGCCTCACCAGACACAGAACCACATGACTGAAAACCCAGCGACCACAATGCAAAGTCATTACCTCCTGCCTTAGGCTGTTGTCTTGAACGGATTCGTAGTCATTGCACCAGTGAAGAAAAATGACTCAGCATGGAAATTCAGCCACAGGCATTCTTTGCCAGATCCAATATCCAAAGTCTCATTATTTAAAACAAAGTCTGGCTTGTGTTTAACTCATAGGCAGGAACTTGAGAGTGAGCGCCAGGCGTGATAGGCGTGAGAAAGGTCTTCAGGACAAGTGTTTTGTAGCACATCGTGTTTGTGCCGAATGGGACCATTTGTAGCTCATGAGCTACTGGATCCGTAAGGACAGCGTCCGGCTGAGTAGGCAAACGGTCCTGATACCCTTTTGTGTGCTGGTCCTGTATTGGCTGCTTTGCTCGACTTCCTCTATGGCTAACTAGTGACTAGCTCCGCACTCTGATCTTCAGGCAAGCTTTATCTGTTAGGTCACAAGCTATCACCATAGAGTCCCTTGGTCACACTTTGGTGAGCAGATTCCCTGTGACCAGCACTGACTGCACACTCTCTGTGTGGGCTTACATGTGTTCTGCTTTACTCAGAGGTCTGTGCTCTCTGGCATGGCAGCCACCAGCCCCGTGTGGCGACAGAGCCCCCGACCGCTCTAAATTGAAATATGTTGTACATAGACATAAGAATCCCGAGATTATGTCTTTTTAATCTATTGATTTAGGTGAGAAATGATTGAATTTTACAGGCTTTTCTCTGTGTCTTTTAATATCTCATTACTAGAAAACTTAACAGCTTGGCTTGCATTTGTGGCTCTTGATTTATTCCTGTAGTGCAACATTGTTCAAAACAATCACAGGCACTGTCCCTCTCAGGTGAGGGCTGTCCTGCTCTCCGAGGTTAGCCCAAGACACAAAGGTCACTTGGTCCAAACTAGAAGACTGTCTGACCCAGGTCTGTTTGGCTCTGGGCTATGCAAATACATGGGAACAAAGTGTTTGACCTTCAGTCAAATTTACAACTCACTAAATGTCCTTTAATTCCAAACAAGAGATTAGAGACCACCCGCGGGTTAGAGGAGAGAGTGTGTAGAAGTCTCACACCAGATCAGACAATCTCATTGCTCCCTGCACCCTTGGTGTTCAAGTTCAAACCTGTGCCCAGGCTGCACCCCCTCTGCAGTCCACCCACACCTCTGGTTTCTTTGGTGTTCCTAAGAGTGAAGAATACGGTTGTCACTTCGTTCCAGTTTGCTGATTGATGAGGGAATAAGAGGAGATATGTTTGCATATATGCTGAAGGTTGGATAGAGGTCAAAACCATGGCCTCCTTGTTCAGACAGAACAGAACAACCAGAGTCAGGGACACTGGTGCTCGTGAATTGCATCAGGACCTTACACCTCGTCATTCCTATTTATCAGCCTTTAATAAAAGGCATTTCGCTCTCCCTGGAGGCTGGAGGAGCAATATTATATATCTGTGGTTTGGGATCTGACAGGAAATTAGTAATTTACCCAAGGAGGTTGGGCAGGGGAAGGGAGAAAGAACAGTCACCAGCTAGGATTTGTGAGCATTTGCTAAAGTGTTTTTGAAAGTACCCTTATTTCTAGAAAAAAAAGTGTTTGAAGATGAGGCTTTTATTCCTAATGTTGAAGATATCCACCCGTGGTGGGATTGTACACGCATCACAGAGGAAATTAGGTTTCTCTATTTCCCTGTAAGAACAAATGTTTTGTAAGGTGCGGTGTTGGCGAGGTCCCCTGGTAAAGAACATAAATAAACAATTTCGCTTTGTCTTCCGCCCATGGAAAAATGAATGAAACCTGAGTGTATGTGGATTGGAGGTGCTGGCCTTGAGAGCTAGAAGTAGCCCGCAGGAGACAAAAAGAAAAGAAAAAATAAAGAAAATTCCTCTTCCTTTTTGTCTGCCCGACTTAAATCCCAATTAAAATTTTCCTGCCATCTGTGGAGCCGCTGACAACAGGTTCCAAGCCACTGACCCTGGCTGATGTCCTGCTCCCTGAATGTAAGGCTCCGTACTGCCCTTCCTGCTAATCAGAGCCCCTGGGGATGGAGCCCTACAGATTGCCAGGGGCTCTGATCCAGTTCACCCATTTGTCTTGCTCCCTCCCCTCCCCCGACATGCTTGCTGTCAGCTGCAGAGCTAAATACTGAAGCATTCTGAGGTGGTAACTTCCGCTGAAGCCGAGAAAATAGCTTTCGGAGGCCCTCATCACCAAATCAATCTGCCCGGCAACCCCCTGAAACTACAATAATACGTTCTCACAAATTCTCTTCTGGTGCTTGACGGCCCCGAGAAGTTATTTTTTTCAATTTACTTTAATTTCTCTCTCTCTCTCTCGTTTTTATTTTTGCAAATTGAGTTTTTATTTCCCTTGTTCATTATTCAAAATTCCTTTGGAGGCAAAGTTTGTAAAAACCTTGCGTGTTTTTTTTTAACTAGTTTTTAACCCTATGTTGCCCTGTTCTTTGTTCCCCCTGTTTCTGCTTACGGAGAAAACAGGTTCAAAGATAGCCTAGGTCAACTGCCCCAAAGGCTGCCCCTGGAGGTCAACTCGCTGGTCCAAATGGACTTGTCATCCAATGTATTCTGTGCCCTTGACTTCGACATGGAAAGAGAGGGACAGTGGAGCAGGGTTTGCCACATTCATCTTGGGTATCAGAGTACAGTAGGGGGCAGGGAAATGCCCAGGCCAGACTCACAGCTGTCCAGCCGAAAATTAATGTGAACCACATATGAAATTATAATTCATTCATAGTTATATAAAAAAGTAAAAATAAATCAGTAAAATTGTTTTAATAATACATTTTATATAAAAATGTTCCCCAAATAATATCAGTTCAATGCAGAATGAGCATGAATTATTAATATAGGTATATTACTTACAGTCACAGCGCTCAGTAGCCTCATGCTGGGGAGCTACCGTACTGGGCACTAGCTCGATGGCCATGCCTATTATCTGGTTGGGAACAGATGTGTGAAGGTTTAGGAAGGATTGCGCTGACTCAGCATGGGATTTAGATGCTGCGTCCCTGGCATTTCTGCACTAACTTACTAGAGAAATGAACTGGATGGTGGCAGTTGGAAAATGGAGCTGCCAAGAATGGTTCTCAGGGGAGCCAGGACACAGAGGATGCGGTGGATTAGCCAGGAACACAGGAAATTATAAACCAGGCTGGCAACATCAGCACTTTCAGTGGCAGAGAAACTGAGGCAGGACTTCACCATGCCCACAGGCAGCTCAGGGAGGTAGCTAACATTGATGGCGTGGCCTGGGGGCAGTCTGTCCACAGAGGACGAGGCTGAAGACAGACTGGTGTCATGACAGTCTTTAGGGACACCTGGGAAGAACAAATGGGTCCCAGTTCCTGTTCTGCTGGATGGTTGGTTGGTTTTCAACTGGACACACGCTAAGGTTGCTTGGGGACGGACGAGGGTGAGCCAAGCCCGCCGTGGGCAGTGCTACCCACAGGAGAAGGTAGTCCCGGGAGGTGTGAGAAACAACACTGGACACAGTCTGACAGCAAACACACGAGCAGCATCCTCCATGGCCTCTGCTTCGGCTCCCCCTCTGGGTTCCCCTCTGGGAGTTCCTGCCCTGATTCCCTCACATGATGTCTGTGACGTGGAGGTGTGATCCGGAAGAACCGCTCTCTCCTGCTGCCTTTGGTCATGGTGTTTGCCGTGGCAGCAGAGAGGCACATTAGAACAGTACCCTCCTGGGTTTGATTCCTGGCCCTGCCACGAGGGGCTGTGGGTTTAGACTTAACTTCCCTTTGGGCTTTGATTCTGGGAAATGGTGGCAAGCCTGGTGCTCACCCTCCAGGAGTTGACAGGACCGGGGGATGGAGCTGCTGGTGCAGGGCCCAGTTCATCTCCACGCTGTGGGCTTTCTTCAGTGCTCAGCGGTACCTGCTGTCCGCTGGTCTCCGTTGTACAGCTGGCACAGCATCTGCTTCTGTCACAGGGAGGAGGAAACCAGGCCACGGGCATCCCTGTTGCCTCCTGCTTGCTGTCTGGGTAGACAAGCCAGCTTCATTAGACTAGCTTACTCAATACCTATCTCGTCACCTCTGTCCTGGCCCTTCCTCATCAGGCCCTCTTCAGAAACCCACGAGCTAGAGAGATGTATGTATGGCTAGAGAGAGGGCATATATGGGCGAGTGTGTGAGTGTGTGAGCATGTGTGTGTGTGTGTGTGTCTAAGACGGAGCTGAGCCTGAGGAGCTCAGAGCAGCTCTCATGCTCTCCACATTTGGCCTTTATTTCTTTAAACTTAGTTTTGCATTGGTGCATGCCTGTTAATCATTGTGTTACAAGCTTGAGTCAATCTCACGCCTGCATCTGCCGTCCCCACGAATGAGGAGGGTAGGCACGGAGTTCCCTCTCTCATGCATGGGCTCCTTTTCTTTAGTGTGCCCCTCCCACTCCATAGCCAAGTCCACTGTCATTCCTGGTGTTTCTTAAGCTTTTGCAAAGTGCCAAGAGGCGGCGTGAATTTTCTCTGACTGCATAACAGGAACCCAAGGTGGGAGCTGTGTCCCCTGCAGAGGTTTCTAATGGCAGGAGTGGGCCAGAATGGTTGCAGCTCTCTCTGAAGCCTGAGTTACACTCAGCCGGAGAGAAATAAGCTCGTGAAGACACGATTCTGCTCAAGAATTGACTGCTTCCCGTGTTTGTCTACTCTGGGCACTATAATTTTGACTGCAAAGTCAGACAGGTTGCTCAGTGCAGATACTTATCTGTAACAGCAAGTTAAAGCATTTTTTCACTGGAGGCTGTCCAAAGACAGCCCAACAAATTAATTGAGAATAGCAGAGAGCGTAGGGAAGAAAGACGGCCCACGTTCTATCACAGTCACTGTGTTTTGCACAGCTACTATTTTTGATATGTCTCCCTCTTCTCCATCCTCTCTCCCTTCCTCAGTATTGGTTGCTTTTACTACTGCAACAGGAAATAGATTATCGGGATAGCAGCGACTTAAGACGTCAAAGGTTTGCTGAGGTCACGGTGTGGACATTGTGAAGGCTGAAGCATGAAGAACTGGTCACGTTGCATCTACAGTCAGAAGGAAGAGAGAGGTGAGGATCCATGCCCACTTATCTTCTGTATTTCTTTCTAGAGTGGATATCGATTTACTTAGTGAGGGAAAGAGAGGAATTCCTGACAGTGGGGAGGGTCTCCAAGGGAAAAATACCCTAGCATTTAAGTTCATGAAGTTTTGCAATAGGCATTCCAACCTCAACCTCACCAGGGCAGTCCCTCTGAGGCCAGCAGAGCTAACCAAACGTGGGCGGTCCTTCACGCGTGTGCCTGGAGGTGTGTCTCCGTGGCGATTCCAGAGGCTGCCTAGCTGACAATACACCGTGACAACTCCCCTCATCCTCCTCCTCTCATCCTGCTTCCCCTCCTCTTTTTAAAGAGCATTTCACATTTACTTACTCATTTATTAATTTATAGTGTGGAGGGGGCGCGAGAATGCCACGGCATTTGTCTGGAGCTGGAGGACGGTTCTGAGGGTCTTCTCTGTCTCTGTGATTCCAGGAACTCTGGCCCGCAGGCGTGGCGGCAGGCACCCTTAGCTGCTGAGCCAGCCGTCTTAGTGGCCCCTTCTCCATGTCTTTATCAGGAACATGGCTCTTCTGGGTAGTTGCATTTGTAGAGACTCTAATTACTAGTACAACTGTCAAAACAAGAAAGAAAGAAAAGAAAGGCTAGGATGAGAAGACATGCCATGGTCCAAACGATGCTCATTCTTGTGTCTCCGCGTTCTAGGCCTCTCTATGGATACAATTCTGTGCTCACGGTTTCCACCCAGAACTCAGATTTGTTGATCATTTTAAGAATGTTACCGTCAATCTGTGCATCTGAATCTACTGCAAAGTGAGGTAGACTTAAGAATCCCACCATACAGAAATTTCACCTTCCTCCAACACCCACCCACGTGCTACTTCCCGCTTCTCTTGATGCTCCCGGCTACTCCGTGGGTTCCAGCAGAACCGGTCACCTTTTCCTAGAACTGCAATGAACACAGCATGCTAAGCCACCTCCAGAGTCTAAACCAAGAACGGAAGCTAGGGTGAGTTTCTCTCACTGACGCCGCATGACCACTTCCACGTCTCAGTGGTCAGCATTGATGGAGACTGAGTTCACGGTCTCAGCCTTGTCACCTGCCAAGTTCCTATTGTTCCGTCACCGCTCTCTGATGAGTGCAAAGACGCTGTATGGGCTGGAGTGTTGAAATAAGGAGCGGCGGGGCTGCGTCCCCAGCACCCCGGCCGCCTGCTAGCTTATGCCCGAAATAACAACACACAAACTGTATTCATTTAAAGACTGCTTGGCCCATTTCTATCTAGCCTCTTCTAGGCTAATTCTCGCACCTGGACTAGCCCATTTCTAGTCATCTGTGTAAGCACCTCAAGGTGCGCTTACCAGGAAGATTCTAGCCTACGTCCATCCTGGGTCATCGCGTGTGTCTCTGAGAGCAGAGCTGTCTCGTGTCTGTCTGAGGAGTCTTACCTCACTTCCTCTTCCTCCTGTTTACTCCTCCCACCTATGTTTTAACCTATCAGGGCAAGCAGTTTCTTTATTTAATTAACCAATGAAATCAACAGATTGATATATGACACTCCCACATCACTGGAGCGAGAGGGAGCAGAGTGAGGCTGAGTATTCCTCAGCCAGAGCTTCGTCTACAGAACGGGTCCCACAAGACAGCATCTCTGAAGACATAGCTTCAGAGTGAGCAGCACAGATGAGGTCTCCTGGGAGGGGAGCAAGGATGGGAGCAGCGGCACCCAGCAAGGCTTGCTGACAACAAGGAGGGAGGAGTTGGATGTGTGATGGGCAGACTAGGAGAAACACAGCAGAGCAAGAGAGGCCATCAGAGGGAGGTGACAGGGAGAGGCGGGAAGTGGCTGAATGAGTTGTATCAACAAAGAGAAACGGCACCAACCTTAGCTTAAGTAGTTCCCGGGTGGAGTCAGAGTCCTCATGTGGATAGAAGGGCGGTTACACACACGTGTGATTGCAGCAACACTCAAGGGTAGAGACAAGGAGGTCAGTACTTGTATCTTCTCAGATGCTCTGAGACAGAGTTCAAGGCCAGCCTCAGCTACCTGAGTCCCTGTCTTCTCCCTAAGGAGAAGGGGAACAACAACGAAAAAGAAGCTTACATATGATATTTAAATTAAAGTCGACCTAACCAATTGCAGTGTGCCAGATCAAGCCTTTAGCTCCTTGGTCACCGGAGTCGCACTGCAAGACCCTGTGTCTAGCAAGGCCTCCTTGGACGGGCCTGGAGTGTCTCCATCTCCACAGGAAGTTCCAGCCTAGGGCACAGGTGCCCTGCTGAGGACTGGACAGGTTTGTGAGCATCTGGTGGAGACATTTAAAATGCTTAAGCAGGTTACAGGAGGGTAAAGCAGCTTGGATTTTCTCGTGGACACATGTTCACGATTTTATTTAACTCATTAATTAGTGAAGGAGCCAGTAAGACATTACAACCTGTTCAGTAATTGACTCTTTAATATTAAAGTGAAGCTCATAAGACATAAAGTTAACCATTTTGAAGTGATTAGTTTGACACCTTGTGACTGGGAAAGACTTTATTTTTTATTTAAATCCAGCAGCTGCGTGAGATGTGCAGGAGACAAGGAGGAGAATTGGAGGTCTGCTCTAGGTCACAGGCTTGCAAGACAGCATTTGTGGGAAGGGGGGTGCTGGTGCAGGAGGGTAAGGAATACAGAAGGGTTAAGATTGAAGCCGCTGGGAAGAGCCCACCAGACACAGACTTCCTGTCCTGTAAGGAGGTAACTGCTTGGGCCAGGCAAGCTCTCCCCTTGGCACTGGTGCTGAACTGCACACACAAGGAACAGCTTCCATCAGAAATGGCCTCTCAGAGGTGTGGCACGTGGGATCAGCCTGTGCTGTGAAGGCCGTGTCGGGGGACGTGGTGTGGACAGGCTGACATGCGGACAGACAGGCAAAGCAGAGCGTGAAGAAACACCGCAGGCCAGCGGATCTTCAGGAGAAAAGAAGGTGCAAAAGTGGTAGTAGAAGGAGTTTGTTTCGCCTCGTGGTTTGCCCAGAGTCCTTGCTGCATGCCAGGCACTGAGGCCAGGACAGCAGCAACTGCAGCCCAAGCAGCTCTCCGACTCCTGCTGCTTCTGCACCAGAGAAGACAGAAGACAGAACGCAGGCACGGGAAACCGGCCAGGGTTACCGAGCACTCCAGGGCACCGTGATGAAATGTGTGATGTGTTAGGGTTTGGCAAGCAGGCAGAACACAGGGCCAGGGCCGGGAATGTCGGCGATGTGGGGGAAGGGGAGACCAGGTGAGGAGGCAGGGAGGAGCGGGACCAGCAGGCACTGTCGACGCTGAACTGGAAATAGATCCCTTGGGGAGGCACAGACCTGAGAAAGGGGCTGCAGAGAGATGATATCCCATGAGAGGAGAACAGGGAGCACAGAAAAGGAGAGGGCAGCTGTGTGTGGAGGTGAAGTTCCCCTGACACCATGCTCAGGTGGCCAGTGGGGCTTTTGACTCATGTTACACAGTAAGGCTATGCACATTCTTGGAAAGCCTTCAGAGAACAATCTCACCCATTCCCAGAGGCAAACACTGTTGCCAATTCTTTTAAAATTCTATATTGTTTTAGAGTATGTGTGTATGTGTGTGTGTGTGCATACATGTGGGTCCGTGCATGTGAGTGCAGGTGTTTACAGAGGCCAGAGGCATAAGATTCCTCTGAGGTTTGGGTTATAGGTAGGTGTGAGCCACTTGACATGGGTTCTGGGAACTGACCTTTAGTTCACCTCAGGCTAATGTTTACCTATAAATCTGGCGAGCATGCTCCCAGCCGCCCCTTCTGCTTTCCTGGTCTCTGTTGAACAGTGGTTCTGTAAGTCTATTTCCCCACTAAAGCTGTATATATTTTTACAATCTGTCTGCATTCATTTACGCCGTTACATCCTTCCAGGAATACTGTATACATATGCTGTGGTGGTGTGTGTGTGTATGTGGTGTGTGTATGTGTGTGGCATATGTGTGTGTGGTGTGTGTGTCTGTGGCATAAGTGTGTGTATGGTATATGTATGTGTGTGGTATATGTGTGTGGTGTATGTGTGTCTGTAGTATATGTGTGTGTATAGTGTGTGTGAGTGTAGTGTGTGTGTGGTATGTGTGTGTGTGTGTGGCATATATGTGTGTGTGGTGTGTGTGTGTGTGTGGCATGTGTGTGTGTGGTGTATGTCTGTGGCATATGTGTGTGTGTGGTGTGTGTCTGTGGTATGTGTATGCGTGTGTGTGGTGTGCATGTGTGATTTCTGCCCTTCTTCCATCTTTATTTACCTAGTTGGGAACATGCATGATTCTGCATCTTGCTTGGTTTGTTTTACACACAAGCTTTGGGGATCATTTCCGTACAAAGGGAAGAATCTAATTATTTCTAATGGGTACAATTTTTAAATGTGCTATAAGCTTTTAACAGCTTCGATTCGCAGGTACTTAAGTTGTTTCTGCTTCTTTTTTAACACATGGCATTTCAGAGAATATCTTTTACTTTCCCCCCTTTGCAATTGTGGCAAAAAATTACATAATGTAAAACAGATCATTTAAATCATTTTAAAAATGCTTTTGCGTAGCATTTAATATATCCACACAATTGCGCAAGCATCCTGACCCATTTCCAGAACTTTCTACCATACAAAACATCCACTAAATAAACTCATTTCCTCTCCTTCCCCCAATTTACTTTCTATGAACACTACCTGCTCTAAGTGCTTCATGTCTATGATGTCACAAAGTTGAGCAAAACATCCTTAAGATTCTTCCATGTTACAGCAAGGCTTAGATTTTCCGTGTGTGTGTGTGTGTGTGTGTGTGTGTGTGTGTGTGTGTGTGTCGCATGCCATGGAGTATGTGTGCATGTCAGAGGACCAGCTGCTGGGGGCAGTTCTCTCTTCCACTTCTTGCTTCCTGAAATGAACTGAAGTCATCATCTTGGCAAGCCTGCTAAGCCGTCTCACTACCACACTTCCTTCCTTTTCAGGGCTGATGGATTCCCCCGGGAGTGCATCCAGCTTGGTCATTCGCTTGTCCGTGGACGTTGATTGCATCTCTTACCTTGCATAAATAACAATGCCATGAACACAAGTGCACACATTTCCCCCTTAGCCCCTGCTTTCAGTTCCCTAACCTACACCCAGAAATGGAATTTTTGGTTCATATGGAGATTCTAGAATTAGTTGTCTGTGGAGCCGCTATACTGTGTTCCATGATAAGCCAGCGTTTTACACTCCTGCCAACAGGGCCTATCCTTTAGCCACACACTGCTTTTTCTGTAACGGCTATTGCCATTCTGTTGGGAACAACGTGACTTCTTAATGGGATTTCCCCTTTGACACCAAGCATCTTCTCCTGGGCTCCATAGCCACCTGTAAATCTTCTTTTGGCAAGGTACTCCACATCTCTCGTATGCTTGAAAAATGTGATTGTTTGTACACTAGTGTTTTTTCACACAAGGCATATTCCCACCTTTGGACTTTGCAGATTAAATTCTGGTGAACTTGATATAGTTTCAACTTGGTAAATTGTATGAGCTGACTCCCACAGTGTGTGCTCCTGTGTCTTTTGCTCATTTAGCCTTTGATGATTCGTTGAGCTTGTTTATGTCAACAGTTCCTTCCTTCTGGTACAATCTCTTGCAAAGATAGGCCATGCTTTGGTGTATATCTTAACATCTTGTCTGTTTTCTTTTCCCTGAGACACAGACTTGCGTTTGCTCAGGCTAGCCTTGCTATGTGGCCTCAAGGAATTGACTGCTCACTTAGTTTTTCAAGTAGCTTGCAAAGATGATAGGTATCAGTGAGTCTATCTCTGACATTTATTTCTAGTTGTGCTATTTTTAACAAAGCTGACATAAATTTATTCATGCTTTTATTATAAATATGCTCTTCCATCTTTTTGTGTTAATTCATAGAAACTGAAGGTTTCATGGGTCTCATGGATACCAAATTTTTAAAGAGAAATTGTCAAGTTATTCTTCAAAGCTGCTGTAATATTTTGTGTGCTCAAGAGTAGCATATGTGAGTTCTAGTTGAGTTCTTTGCTGTCAGCAGGCTTTGTAACCTTATAAATAGCAATTAATGTATAGTGGCATATCAGTATGGTTTTAATTTGTGTTTTGCTGATGACTAATAACACGAACACTTTTCGTAAGCCCTTCTGCTACCCACATCTCCTCTGATGAAGCACCGTGCTGGCTTCATTGTTGACTTGTGTTCTGTATATGAGCAACACAGAGTTTTTGCTAATATTTTCCCTTGCTCTATTTCTCATCTTTGTTTTTATAATAGTGTTTTAATGACACTTCAGTTTTCCTCAGGTATCATTGCTTCCTTTCCAGTCTTTAGGCATTTGCATCCTATTGAAGACATTCTTATAGAAGTCAAGGTCCCTCAGATTTTTCTCCTGTCTTTTCTTCGTGTTCACCTTTAGGTCTATGCTCTGCTCTGGAGGAGTTCCTGTATTATGTGAGGTAAGGGTGGCAGTCCCTATGTTCTCGAGTGACTATGGAGTTATTTCAACACCTCAGTAAAGACTGAATTGCGGTGCGCTTCTGTCAGAATCAGGTAGAGCCCGGCAGGCCGGTTCCCAGAGTGTGGCCCGTCGCACTGACTCTGCCTACAGTCTCACCTCACTGAGACCTGTCTTTAACCATGTAGGTTTTATAAGTATGTGGCAGTTATTTCATGCACTGTATCACCATTAGTTTTGCAATGTATCAATAGAAAACTATGCTTTATTTTCATTTTACATATCTGTTCCTTGTCAGTGCCATAGATAGAGTACTTTGGTCATACCACCCAGTCATCCTCTCTGACTCCTCTTTCCCTCCCATAACATATCCGCCTGCTACTTCTGTGTCTGCTTTTGTGACTCACTCTGTCTAATTGGGGTTGTTTGCCTGAGCAGGAATAACTCCCTTTATTTATAATTCTGAAATAATTTTGTTCATCTTTATTCTTCTTTTTCAAAGTTGATCCTTCCAGGTCCTTTGCATTTCTGTGTAAAGTTTAGAACCAATGTATCCATTCCAGGCGACAACAACAAAAGCAACTAAGAATTCATTCAGAAAACGTCAGGTGAAGAGCTGAATGAACTCCTTGCCTGAATTTTTGAAGGTTGTTTTTGGTGACTACAGCATTAAACGCTGGTACCTCCTGAGACACTAAAGACATGGGTCTGGCCCGGTGTACTCTGTCTTTGCTTCTAACCTTTAACAAGGAATCTGCAGTCCAATGCTTGTTCCTCTGTGTCTATTCCTTTTGTTGGTGTTGCAGTTTGAATAAGTAAATGTCCCTCATAGGCTCTATTTAAAGATTTGGTCTCCAGTTGGTGGTGCTCTTTGGGAAGCTACTGAACCGTTAGAAAGCACAGCCTTGCCGGTGGAAGTGCATCACCAGTAGGAGAAAGGGTGACAACTTCACATTTTTTTTCTAGGTCCATTACTGCTTCCTGGTCTATTTCTGCCTCCTGTGTGTGGGTGAACTGTGACCTCTCTCCTAAGTGCCGGGCTAACTTGTTGTCCCTGATCCCATGCCATCTCCACAGTGATGAACTCGATCCCTCTGAGTCAGAGCCAAAACAAGCTGTCTCCCCCTTAAGCTGCTTTGGTTGGAGTGTTTATCACAACAATGGAAAGGTAACTTCTACAGTTAGCGTGATGGCTATTCTCACATGGCTACTTGACTAGACCCTGAGTCACCCGGACAAGCCACTGGGTCACTGCAAGGGATTTTCTCGATAGGGTTATTTGAATTGGGAAGGCACAGCCTAAACGTGGCTGGCACCTTCTGATTGAAAAGCTTTGCTCTTGACCATTTGCCTTGGCTGTGCTGGCAAGCTCCTCTGCTCTGTTCACACCATGTTGTGAGTATCTCTCCCAGTGCTCAGCCTTTCTTTGCTGACATCGGAATCCAGCTGCTTTGGCTGTCCAAGGCAGACAGTGTTTCTGTAGGTGTTCTCCAGACCTGCAGTGGCAGGCTGGACCAGCTGAGACATCCAGCCTTCCTAGCCTCTGGAATGTGAAGTCTAGCCATGTCGTGCCTACAAATCTCATAAATCCCATTATTACATTGCATTCTGTGTTGATGAGTATTTTGCCGGTGTGTGTGTCTGCACACTGTGTACCCACAGAGATTGGAAGAAGCCATTAGCCCCCTGGGACTGGATTTTCAAGTGATGGAGCCGTGATATGCATGCTGGGAATGGAACCTGGATCTTTTGGAAGAGCAGTTGGTGCTCTTAAACTCTGAGTCATTTCTCCAGTCCATAGTTCATTCTACCTGTTCTGTTCCTCTAAAACCCTGAATAATATATCTGTTTTTATTATTTAAAAAAATCATTGCTTTAACAACTTGATTATGACACAGTATACTGTGTGTGTGTGTGTGTGTGTGTGTGTTGGTATATTACTCAAGAGTGTGCTTGCTTACTTGTTGGACTTGAGGTACCCTGAGCTTCTTGAATCTGTGAACTTACAGGTTTTCATCACATTTGGGGTAAAGTTAACTACTATTTCTTCAATTATTCTGTGTACTTCTTCCCTTCACTGGGAGAACTCGATGCCCTGCAGAGCCGCTGTCTTCTATGTTTTGGTCCTGGTCTTTGGCCCCTCCCAGGACTTCATGGTGGACATTTCCTTTTGCTCTGTCCTGAAATCAGCTGGTATCCTCCTAGGCCCTGTGCCTGTTTCTGGTACTGACCAGCATGTCTTCCTGTTCACTGTGAACATGATCTCTAGGAATTTGGCTTGGGTCTTTCTATAACCCATAAGCTCTCTTTGCTGTGGAACCTGATTCCATCCTCGTTAACATCCTTCCTTGGTCTTCAGCTGTCTCCCTTCTGTTCTGTTATTCTTTCATCTCCGTGTAAGGGTTTTCTTGCTGCTGCTTTACATTTATTTTAATTGGCTGATAGACATTGTGATTTTTTTCTTTGTTTGGTGCTGGACACTCTGTGCTCTTCCCACAAACTTTTGCTCCTGCCCGAGATACCCACATGGCTATGACTCTTTGTCCAAGACAATGTCTATTTCTGATGCTGAGCTGAAAGATCCAACGTAAGGAAAGCAGATGGTTCTGATTCTCGGTGGCTACCTGACATATTACAGACACCCAGGAAGTGTTGTCAAATGGATGAATAGACAAACGAACGGTTAGAGAGAAATTTAGATTCCCCTTTGTTTCCGTTGTGCATTGTGTAACTGATGTGGGAGTGTCATATCAATCTGTTGATTTCATTAGCTGAGCAATAAAAGAAACTGCTTGGCTGGCCCTCATAGGTTAGAACATTGTTGGGAGGAGTAAACAGAATAGGATGCTGGGCGGAAGAGGAAGTGAGGTCAGACTCTGCCCTGCTTCCAGAGGGACCTGACAGCCGCCATGCTCTGCTCTCCCAGGCAGCTGCAACCCACGATGGACTTAGGCTAGAATCTTCCTGGTAAGCGCACCTTGGGGTGCTTACACACATCATTAGAAATGGGCTAGTCCAGGTGCGAGAATTTGCCTGTAAGGGCTAGAGTTCATGGGCCAAGCAGTTCTTTAAATGAATACAGTTTGTGTGTTGTTATTTCGGGCATGAGCTAGCCGAGCGGCCGGGGTGTTGGGGACACAGCCCCGCCGCTCCTAATTCAACATGTAACGAATTACAGCTAACTGTGATGAAGTGGTTTGTTGTATTTCACAGGTGTGTAGCTTCGCAGAGTTCACCTGTAAGCTCTTTTGCTGCTCCTGCTAAGGTCTTAGTGGTGGTCACCATGAGATGTGCCTACACTCTTCCGGAGGCCATCTGGGATGCTGAGATGCTGGGTCCTTTCCCGTCTCTCTGTGACCTCCGGGTCTTTCCCTGCACTGAGTCTCCACAGGTTTTCTCTAGCATTGGCATGCTTCATCTTACACTTGGCTCCTCAGTCTTCCTCTGATGCTCCTGTTCCAAGAAGAAGGAATTTGCAGAGGTTCGTCCTCTTAGGTCTAGACCTGCAATGGCTTAGCCTTCCTTTCCCAGTCTTCTGTTACTTGTGCAGAAGCAGGACCTACCCTAACTCAAGAGAGGCGTACTGAGCGCTGCCTTGGATGTCACTAGAACCCCAGTGGAAACATCAGGAGGGCTTCTGATCTTATCCATTCTCCACACATCTGGAGACCCCAGCTCAATGATCCAAACCAGTGTGATGTCAGTTGATATTTGATATGGAATTCCACCACCCTGGCGGTGACTCCTGGGAGTTGATATTGGATATGGAATTCCACCACCCTGGCGGTGATTCCTGGGAGTTGATATTGGATATGGAATTCCACCACCCTGGCGGTGATTCCTGGGAGTTAATTGCTTTCACTCTATGGTGCCCAAACCACCACATTTAGGAATCCTGGTACAAAGCCAACTTTCCTTTCTTTCCGTTCCTCCTCCCAGAGCTCTCTCTTCTCCTTCCCCTCTTTATCTTTCCCCTAATCTCTGTGTCTGTGTGTCTCCACGCTCTTTCTCTCGCTCCCTCTCCTCTTTAACTGGACTCTAGAACTAGCCTTAAATCCAGAATAGTTTTTACTTTTGCCAAAAATTAAGCATGAGTGCATGCTTCTTAAACCCTAACAAAACCTGAATGATTAGCCAGTCTGTTAAAAACAAAAACAAAACTATGAATATAACTCTTTTAGAACCATAAGTAAAGGTCTTGAGGGAAATGCTTCCTTAGTTTTTATTAAATGTTAATTTGGGGGAAATACCCTCCCTCGGTAGGTTGATGTCTAACTCTAACAAGGAGAGGGTGTGTTTCTGTAACAGCTCTGTTTGCACGCCTCAGGGCCCCATCGAGGTCAAGAACTTTGATACTAAGCCGAACCCTAATGGCCCCCCGGGGAGATCTGCACCTTTGGTTTCATTTCCTCATCCCTGCCCTAGAAGATGTTGGTTTCCTTAGACCTGGATGTTATGATGTTTCTCTCTCTGGGGTCACCAGAAGTTCAGTTGAACTGACTGAAAAACAAAACCATCCATTTCTGAGTTTTGGTTTTTGCTGGGAAGAAAGACGTAGGCATTTCACTGTTCCTCTGTCCGCCAACTCCATGTGCCTGCACAGACATGCCTGTTCCTGCACTGTGGAAAGCAAAGTAACATACCTGTTCTCATGTAAAGATCCATCAGGCAAGCCTTCCTTCCTGGGGAAAAGATGATGAATAAATTAGATCTGTGTAAACACGTGTTGCAAGCACCCTGTCCCATTCAGAGCCATTTTAATAATTCGGCAAAGCCAGTATGAACATGGGACAACAGCATCAAGGAGAAAGAATTAGGGAAGGGAGCCTGCTCTACCTGGAGTCTATCCTTGCTTTCAGTTTGGTACCATTGGCACTTTGACCTGATCTGTGCCCTTGGTAAGCACAGAAACCCCCCTTTCAGCCACCTCCCCACTTTTTGCCCTCTTCTCCTGTGATCTAACACATTGTATATGACGCCTGATAGTTTCTGCTAGATAAGGCTTTGAGCTATTTTTTAAACTGAGCATTTAGGCTGATAAGAGTCATATTTTTCCCATCTGTATTTTCCACATATTGCCAAAGGGGCTGGGCAGAAGATATGTTTTTGAACAAACAGAATACTAAATCGAGACGATGGATCATAAGCTTAAACGAGTCTCTGCCTTCGCCATCCAATAAGAAAGGTCAGCAGACAGAGAGATGGAGTGGCCAGAGAGAGTCTTAATAATGCAGCCATCAGAAAGATCAGTCAAGCTTTTCTTCCTCCTCCTGGCCCAGCGAAGATAAAGTCCTCATCAGAGCACAGGAAATATGCCCAGTTCCCTTCCAAACGGCGTGTGGTTCTGGGGATGGATCACAGCAGCCCTGGCTCTGATCTCCTAGACATCCATCAAACTCGTCTCTAGGGCTTGGGCTTGAGTCATTACCCCGGGAGGAATGGTGAGGCACCCATGTGTGGGCCTTTTATGTGCTTGAAAAAATAGGCACTGCTTCATCTTTCCCAGCAAGCCGAGCGTTTCTCCGGCTCTAGGACCTTTCCCCCATGGCTCCTCTCGCCGCGGGGTGGGGGCCGTGGAGTGAGATCGAGTGGCCTATAAGAAGTCCTCGCTCCTAGATGGATGGCCTGTGGAGAAGCGTGAGAGAAGTTGCATTTCATCACCAGAGCCTTGGTGGTGCCGTGCGTGGAAACTCTGAACAGGATGGAAGCTCACCCGAGTAGGACAGACCAGTGGGTTTGTGGAAGATAAACCCTGTGTTCCACCGCCCCCCCCCCAATGGCTTGTCCTTTTCAGATTGTCCCTGCAGTTTGGATGCCCCTCAAAGACCCATGTGTCACAGTGTTGATTTCACATTGGCCCCGTTGCAAACAGTAGAAAGCTTCAGGGGCGGGGCTTGTGAGAGCTTTCAGGTCACTGGGGATGTGCTCTTGGGGGAGACTGTGGAGAACACCTCTCTCCTTCATGGCTGGACCGTCACATGGACAATTGTTCCGCCATATTCTCCTGAACAATGTTCTCACTTCACACGGGCCCTAGGCAGTGTGGCCAGGTGATGTGGACTTAGCCCTCCCAAGTGTGGGCCTAGACGGGCCTCCTCTTTAGAAGCTGGTCTTCTCAGGAACTCTGCTACAGTAACAGAAAACAGACCAATCCGTTTTCCATTATCGCTCCTGCCATGAAACTTGACGTTGCAGAACCTGCCCACTTTCCCAGACCTTGACATCATGATTAGCTGATTAAAAATTAATTCAACAGCTGTGCCAAGTGATGTTAATTGTGAATGACTTCTTGCACTTCGGAGGCTGCTGTTGACGAACTCTGTTGATCAAATAACTAAATCACTTTTTACCCGTAAGAAGTGGCTTAAATTCACGTGTTTACGCACTCATTTGGCAGCAATTACACCCAATATAGGGTCTGTGAGTCTAACTTGCCTCTCTGACTCTGTTGAATTTTTCAGACTTTCTGCACTCTGTCCCAACTGGCTCTCAGCTTTATGCAATGTTTTATTTAATAAGGCATGCGAGATATTGGTCTTCAGTCCAAACTGCAATGACTTTATATGCAGTTCTCTGAGTGGCTGGGCATGAACGTCTGGTTTTGAACTTTACCTTTGCTCCTGGTTCTTGGGAAGAAAATGGCACAAGTCACACCTGTGGAGACCTCTACAGCAGTTTCCCCTTCCATTGGGAAAGGCTTGGGGCTTTCCTTGTGTGGCTTTGGTGCAATATGACTTCTAAAGTATGACAAGTATTTTTTCCAAACCAGGTCCATCAGCACATAGACTCCATGCTGGCACGTGTCCCGAGCATTTAGCAAGACTCCGGGGCTACTGAAGCAATTACCTATGAATTTGTGAGTTTCTCCTTTGCGAGGTCTGGTTCTTGCCAGCCTTCCCAGTGCATGGTGGGAAGTTCAACTCGACCACAGGCTATAGCCCAGCCTTATTAAGGAGAGCTGCACCAAAGCCAGAGTAACTCAGCCACAGGTGATAGCCCAGTCTTGGTAAAGACGGTTGCACTGAAGCCAGGGCAACTCAGCCACAGGTTATAGCCCAGCCTTAGTAAAGACGGTTGCACTGAAGCCAGGGTAACTCAGCCACAGGTTATAGCCCAGCCTTATTAGGTACCACTGCACCGAAGCCAGGGTAACTCCACCACACTTTATAGCCCAGCATTAGTAAAGATGGCTGCACCAAAGCTACTGAAGGAGGGTGTAGACATCTGCCCTCATTGTTCTTTGAAGTTTGAGCATCCGATGCAACATATTCCCAAATGGTTGATCATAATGACAAGGTTACAAGTTACAATGTAACCATTCTAGAGCTCAACGTGAAGCTGGAGTGCCCTGACTTTGTACAAAATTATGCAGGGTGCTATTCAACCTGTTTAACACGGGGCTTTAATTAACCTTCCAATTGGTGTGTGTGTGTGTGTGTGTGTGTGTATGTGTGTGTGTGTGTGTACAAGGGGGTACGTGCACCAACACTTAGTGTCTTTATCACGTCCCACCTTATTATTTTTGTTGCAGAGTCTTTCGCCCAACTTGCGCTCGCCATTTTGGTTATGTTGATTGGCATTCAAGCTCCAGGTCTTCCTTCCTCCCTGACTCCCAGCTCTGGGTTACAGACTTCTATTGCCATGTCAAGTTTTTATGTGGGTGCTGGGGATTTGAACTCAGATCCTCATGGTGCTACAAGCTCTTTACTTCTGGTTCCCATCCTGGTCTTCCAGTTTTCCCGCCTAGCATTTTTCTGCTCATCGGTTGACTTCTGTGTGCTAGCAGGTCTGCTGCACAGAATCCATATGCCAGGCACCATGCCGTGTGCCAAACATGTCTGCTCTCTTCGAGTTCAGCCACCCTTGAGGTCAGTGAAGTGGGTGCTGCCCTAGGGTCCACCTGTCAGTCAGAGAGGTGGGTGCTGCCCTAGGGTCCACCTGTCAGTCAGAGAGGTGGGTGCTGCCCTAGGGTCCACCTGTCAGAGAGGTGGGTGCTGCCCTGGGATCCACCTGTCAGCCAGTGAGGTGGGTGTTGACTCTCCACCTCTTCTCACTGTGTGAACTTGAACTTGAGCATGTGAATGTCAGAGCCTGTTATCAGCCTGCAATTTCAACCTGGATGAGGTGAGGGTTTTTAATACTAGTCTACCGGGTTTCCCTCAGCAGCACTAGTAATACGCCTCAGAGTGATGAACTTGAACTTGTCTATGTCTTTGCTTCAGGCCCGTCCTTCTGATTGACCCTGAGATCTCAGGCTTTAGAGTGGGATATGGTCAAGTCGTCTTGGATTTGCACCAACTGGCTTTGGTTTACATATGACATGAAGATGATGTTAAAAGTAGCTTCATTAAGCCGGGCGGTGGTGGCGCCCACTTTTAATCCCAGCACTCAGGAGGCAGAGGCAGGAGGATCTCTGTGAGTTCAAGGTCAGCCTGGTCTACAAGAGCTAGTTCCAGGACAGCCAAGGATGTAACACAGAGAAACTCTGTCTTGAAAACAAAACAAAACAACAACAACAACAAAAGGTAGCTTTGTTGGATAGTTAAGAGGCTTGGTTTGGGGAGGAGCCTCTGCTAGATTATCTCATGCATGAAGCTTGATTACTTAAAGCCTCCCCTTCCCCTCCCCCCCCCTGTTGTGTGTTATGTATATGTGTGTCCTTGTAGTATGTATATGTGTTAATGTAGGCAGGCATACACATGTGTGCTTGTACTGTGTGTGTGTGTGTGTGTGTGTGTGTGTGTGTACAGGAAAGAGGTGATGTTGGGCATCTTCCCACTATTTCTCTCAACCATACCTTTTGTGACAGACTTTCTCACTGAGTTCAGAGATCACCAGCTGAGTGGACTTACTGGTAAGTAAGCCCCAGGGATCTTTCTACTGGGTTCCCTAGCACTAAAGTCACAGAGACACTTGACCACAGCTGGCCTTGGCATGACTGTCTGTCACTTTACTGGCTGAGCCATCCTCCTTGCCCATACAAAGTGGCTTCCTGGGCCATTTTGGAGGCTGGGGAGGGAGATTTCCCACCTATTTACTGCTTGCTTGACTGTTTGCCGTCTTGTTCCCCGCGGTAAATGAGAAGCCTGTGTCCTCTCGCCCAATGTAACAGCTTTATTGGAACCTGAGAACACCCAGGGCCGATGGCCAAGCAGCTAGTCATCCGCCGCCAGCCCGACGCCAAAGCAGAACTAACCTGAGTCCTGCATTCCTGCAGTACTCTACGTGGAAACCATTCTCATTATCTGAGTTCAGCATTTGACTAATCCTCATTATAACTTTAACACGGTATTATTGCCGGGCACTAGGATGGATAAAAATAATTTGCCTTCAGTGATACAACATATTCTTTAAAGACTAATTTGACCTTGAGAAGAGGCGCTGCTCTCACAGGTAATTTAGACAGCAGATCTGAAAAATCACCTCTGAATCCTACCCGGCGCTCTCTCTGGGAAAAGCCGCGGGAAGCTGAGAAATGGTGTGTAGGCTCTCCTCAATCATGTTTTCTCATAAGGCATTTTCGATCCTGACGAGATGGAGCCTGTGGGAGAAGATCAAGCTCAGCAGGACGGGGGTGGGGGCACGAGAAGAAAGAAAGAGCCAGAGGAGTTTTACTTCCCTGATCTAGTTGAGAGATAATGGTTAGGCCTTTTTCTTCCACGCTACCACCTGGCATTAAAATTCTTCTTTTTCGTCTTCTTTTTTCCCTCAAGAAACTTAAATAAAAATGAAAGAAAACAATTGCCCATCGGTTTTCTGTGGGCACATCACTTTTGATTGACAGTCATGTTGCTTTTTTCAAGGCAATGACTGATCAGCTAGGGCCATAATCTTAAAGTATTAGGGCCCTGGGGTCAAGGGTTGAGAAGGAGGGCCTGGCCCTCTACCGTTTCAGCTCTCATGGTCTCTGTAACAGGAGTCTCTGGGTCACATGGGAATAAAGCAGGCACTTGGAAGAATTCTAAGGCAGAGTCCAAAGATATACATGTTGCTTAGCTTCTGTATTCCCTGTTTTGTTTTGTTTTGTTTTTGTTTTTCCAAAATTGAAGGCTAGATTGTAATTTTGAGGCCCACATGTTGACAACCCAGGACCACTAACTTGTGCTGGTTCAAGTTGCCAGACACCGCAACATATCTGAATTCAGTCTGAATGTTGGATACAAGCAATTGACACCTTTCTCCTTCATTCAATACCTTTCTCTAAACAGAAGGCAGGGTCCTGCCTTGCCTGTCTCAAATAAGATGAGGGTTTGTAGCCCAGTTTCCAAGTCTTCTTCATCTTCAGTTTCTCTTGCTCGAGCAATTCCTGAGCCTAACTTACTGTCAGCCTTTACATGTCTTTAATAATTGTCTTCTTTTTTTTTCTTTGCTTCATTGTAAGCAATTCTCTCCTAAAATTACCCTTATATGTGCTAAGTGAATGTTTAATAATACTCAAGAAAGTAACTGTGTAGTAATTAAATACAATCTACATCTGTCTCACCGAAAATGATCTTGCTTGCCACCTTTGGGATACAAGGTATCCTTTCGTGGGGACCCTAGTCTAAGACTCTGGTAGACAAGTCATGGGGTATTCCATTGTCAAGAGCTTGGTGAAACCAGAACCCAGCCAAACCATTGCCCCTATTCTCCTTGCTCCTTGGTTTTGTTCTCTGCCCAGGGCCAAGGGCTGCAGAAGGACAGCCTTGGGGTAAGCTGTTTTCTATCCATGACAGGAGGGACAGCCTCAGACAGCAGTCACAGAACAACCCATCTTCCAAATGAGAACTCAATTACCAAACATGTGTTCCATGAGCAAGGTCTTCCTCTCATCAACCAGAGCTGTGATTCTATGCAAATTATATATATATATATGAATGGATTCTATATGCATTCTATTCATAATGATTTCCTCTTAATGCAGTCTCCCTGACGATGATGGATGCTGTAACTGTTGACTCCTCACAGTCGGAATTAGTAACGTATTGTGAGGATTTGCACAGAATCACTCCTTCCCAAGCTGACTTTTGCTGTTAAAATTAGAAAGACCAATATGAACCTGAGCAGCATGAGGAGGAAGAGCAGATGATGGATTCTTTGATCGCCTCCCTGGAGCCGGCATTTCTTCCTTCACATCTTATAGCTTCTTGTGCTTATTATAATAAAGACAATAAAGTGGAATGAAAAGGAGTTGGGGCTGAGAGGAAATAATGGGATATTCTAGCATGAAGCGATTCTGATTTTAATATTTTTCTACTTGTATTAACGGGTAGATCTGGTTATTAGAAACTTGACAGAACTAACATGCATTTAGTTTTCAAATGGTTCTGAAGTGGAATTTTCCATTCTCCTATCTGTGGATTAGCTGCTTATTCAGAGGAAAGAAAATGGGTTGGAAATTAAAAGGGAAACCCAGACAGTAGCCAGATATTATTTTTCAAAATGCATCACTAAAGCTAAGCAGAGCTCTAGGGAACTGACAAAGACCAGGCCAACTTGTTCAGATCCGAAACTGGCGACAGTGTCTTTCCAGATACCAATGACTCCCTTGGTTTTTAATAGCATTTGGGATATGTTTTTTTTTTTTTTTAACAGCCATAGCTGGATAAAGACTACTTTCTTGTCCCACTAGGAAAATAACAGATCTCCATCCTGTCTCCCACCTCCTTTGAGACTCATGGTGGTTTTGAGCCCAGGGCTGCCGTTCCTCCTGCTGGTGCTCCATGGGCACTGTGTTCCACGGAACTATGGAGGTGAACAGAAGTCACAGGTAAGTGTGCCTCCAGCTCCTCCTTCCGGGAACATCCCATAACACGTAGGTCCCTCTCCATGACCACAGGAGGACTCTGTGGCCCCATGATGTCCCTCCCTTACCCTGCAGGATGAACCTGTTCTGAGAGGAGTCTGTTAGGTCTGACACCTGCAGGCCAGAAGCACGCCTTCACAAAGCCCCCAAGGCTGTTTTGAAATGTCAACCCTTTCTTGGCTTTGTCTCATAAGCAGAGATCTGTTACACATCAGCAGAGAGCTAGCTGTCCCACACGCCTCTTAGGGACACTTTAAAACTTGAGCATTTCAGTGTGACCCAGAACTAATGAGAACAGAATCTTATAGGAGGAGAGACTAGTCCCTTACACAGGTGAAATATATATTCACATATATGTGAAACTAATAAGGATTATGAAAAATTACATCATCCCCAATCAGACTTCCCAGACAGAAGCCCTGAATGGTGAGAGAGACACTTCTAATTACAGACTTCTTCCAGACTGTGTCCCAGGACCCGATCCTTCTTCTTTCTCAACGCCTGTTTTTACTCTGGGTATTTTGCAAATACAACATGAGGTTTTGCTTAATACCCACATCTCCATTAATATTTATTTTCACAGAGTCTGGTTTCAGTGCCTGGAGCTCTTTGTGTCAAAGAATCCCAGAATCCCAGTGACAGTCATTCTCTTAGGACAACTTTTGTCTTGCACATCAGAGGGAATTATTTTAAAATGCACATAGTAACTCAAGGAAGCACACTTCCCAAGTTAGCATAACCTAGTTACAAACATTTGTTTCTGTGTTTCATTGACAGTCAGGGGGGCTCAGGATTTAAGGGAATTAGAGAAGTGAAGGTCTAGAACATTCTTAAATGAGCCCTGCTCAGGTTTGCTACGAGACTGGAGTATAAGTCAACCTTGCTTAAGCTCTTCTCCCAGGCGGGATATCGATCAGTAGCTGCGTGCCTGGCTTTACTTGATGTCCTGACTATTCCGATGGATTAAATGTATTTCAAACAGAAGACGATGGGTTTTTAAATATGCAGAGCAGAGCAGAGCAGGAAGCCCATATGGCACAGAATAGAGACACACACACTTCTGAAAACTTAAAAGGCTGTCATCCGCTGAGCCTGCCCATAATAGCCTCTTGGAGACATAATTGCCACCCATGTGTCCTTGATGAAATGTACATCACACTGCCCAGGAAATTGGCTCAAACTGCAACGAAAAAGATTTAGATTTGCTGGGGCAGTACTTCCTGCTGAGCAGCTCTGAATGGGAGGGGCTGGGGTGTGCTCTGGGCAGGACTTCTGACTTCTCTGGCCTTGAACCTCTTCTCTCTGAGCTTAAAGTAGAGGGATCCTTACTGTCTTTGGCATCCTTGGACATGTGAGGTTTGGTGGCTTCCTACCTGGTTTGCCATTTGTAAGTTCCCACAGCAGTCCAGTGGTATATAGCATGATTAATAAAAACCCAGAGACAGAAATTGGGGTTCAACCTGAAGGTCAGGAAAGCAAAACAGCCAGCCACTGGCTCTTACCTTTACCTCATCTGAAATGGCGATCCTGCCTCCAGGAATCTCAGAATGAGACTGTGTATGAGAGCTGACTCCTCCCCTCTTATATTCCCCTCTAGTGCTGGGATTAAATGTGTGCACCACTACCATTGGGTTTCTATGGCAAACTAGTGTGTCTACTGGGATTAAAGGTGTGTGTCACCACTGCCTACTCTGTAAGGTGAACAGTGTGGCTGTTTTACTCTCTGAACTTCAGCCAAACCTTATTTACTAAAATACAAATGAAATATCACTACATTTCCACTTTTTGTCTAAAATCAAAACAGAAGGCTATAACTAATATAAGAAAAATTATGTACTATAAGTGCAATGACTATATACAATATATACAGGCAATACAACAACGATGTATAGTCCATTTGTGTTTGACAAATTCAGAGAAAATACTCGATATGTATCCTATCTTGGTGAGTCCAAAGTCTTGTACCTAATTGACTTTCTATCATAACTTGCTTTCTGTGTCTGGTAAACTATAGCTATAGCTATCTAATCTTCAACTCACTCAAAGACCCAAGAAAGAGATAATATTAACTGAGTATACAGGAAGTGCTAGCAAGAGAATTCCAAAAAATGTGAGAAATGACAGAAACAGCTGTTTACCTGGACAGTCACTCAAAGTTCCTCTGCAACGTTGGGGCATCCATCTTTGGCCTACAGGCCTAGCATATCCAACAGACTTTTCTGTGGAGCAGGATATTCTGAAGGGCTGTTCCTCCTTGTCTTGACAATGTTTGACAACCACTCTCTTTTGTGCCCTGCTTGTCTAATTAGGACAGCATACTGTCAGAAGTAGAGGCAAGGGCATTTTCTTGCCCAGTGGCTTACTTTTGCTACAAAGAAAGTAAACTCCATGAGGAATTTCTTCAATTCCCATTACCTTCTCTGAAGTAGATTGGTGCTGCCAGGAATAGACATGTCTCATCATAAAAAGAGCCTATGTCATTAAAATATCTTAAGTGCCTTACTCTGTAGATCTCTGAAGTGTTTGAAGATGACCTGCCTATCTAAAATATATCTTTTTTTGACCTTGAAAACATATATAATGTGACTATAAATTTGATTATAGTAGATGACAAATTACTAACCTGTATTTCCTTATTATCCTGAACAGTTGGTAATAATAATTTTCAAGGACTAGAAATTTGTATTACACTGTTAAATGAGTCATATAGGTACAATACCTAGAACAAGAGTATAAATATAGGTACAGTATATTCTAATAAAAATTAATCTCAAATTTGTATCAATATACAAAATTTGCATACAATATTCAAAAGTCCAATCCAATGTAAAACATTTAAAGCTAATAGTTGCTTTTTTTTTTTTTTTTTNTTGGTTTTTCGAGACAGGGTTTCTCTGTGGCTTTGGAGCCTGTCCTGGAACTAGCTCTGTAGACCAGGCTGGTCTCTAACTCACAGAGATCCGCCTGCCTCTGCCTCTCGAGTGCTGGGATTAAAGGCGTGTGCCACCATCGCCCAGCAATAGTTGCTTTTTAAAAGTAGATTCAATAATCTACTTTTTTATTTTATCAGTGATAGGGTCTTATTAGGTCATCAGATGGGCAAATGCTAGGCAACCCAGCTATATCATGCCACAGGCTAGCCAGAGAGAAGGAGACAGTAGAAGATCCTGCCATGGGCTGGATAGTGTGAAAGCGGGGAAAGAGGCGGGGAGCAAGGAATGGCCAGGGCAGTAGGAGGGGTGGGTGAGTTCCGTATGGAGCACGAACCTCCCCGCATTGTAGAGACAGGAGCAGAAGTGAGAGCCCAAGGGACCCTTCCATGTGAGTACCTGCCAGGCTGCATCCATGTGTGCCCAGTGACTGGAGCAGCAGATGAACCCATGCTCTGTGGCAAGAGGCAAAATTGTTCATTCTTGGATGTTTTTTAGAATCTTTTAAAACTATTTCAGCCAACAATATTCTTTTACCCAAAGCCAGTTCTGTGATGTGGGATTCCCCTCTGTATACTATGAATATGTTTTATTACCATTGTTCAATAAAGAAGCTACTTTGACCTATAGCAGGGAAAAATATAGCCAAGCTGGAAGAGTTATAGAGAGTAGGCAGAGTCAAAGAGATGCCATGTTACCGCCAAATGAGAAAGATGCTGCCGCTGGAACCTTACCCAGTAAGCCACAGCCTCGTGGCGATACAGAGGATGATAAAAATGGGCTAATTTAAGATATAAGAATTAGTTAATAAGAACTCTGAGCTAATTGGCCAAACAGTGTTGTAGTTAATATAGTTTCTGTGTGATTATTCTGGTCTGGGCAGCTGGGAAATAAATGAGCAGCCTCAGTTTACGATTTTGAACACCATAAATGTTGCCAAGAAAGCTGTCAAGAGATCTCTTAGACGCATATACAGACAGAGCAGGTATTGGTGATCTCGGATGCTGCAGAGGCCCTGTCTAGGGCTAGGTAACTCCTGTACTTCATGTCTCTCAGTGCTCTCGGCAAGAAAGAAGCTGGGCAGGCCTGAGTTGACCTCTTGTCCAGTTCAGGCTCTGACGGCTGATGGAACCTGGCCATCTCCATCAGCCAGCCACTAACTCACAGTGTCCCCTCTTATCTGCCTGGGTCCCTGTTCAGAGCCCAGGTGCTCTCTGGGCATCATGGAAAATGCCTCCAAGTTGTTCCGCATGCACTCTTGCTTCAGACGCCACTTATGCGAGAGAATTATAAACAATCCTTTCTGTGTATTCTGGGTTATTTTTCCTATTAGGGGTAATAATTCTCATTATACTTTGTGGTCCTTTTTAAGAAAAATGACATTCCCTTATCTTTAAAGGTTGAAATCTCAAGCGAATGCATGACCCACACTCTCCTTGGAGAGTTATAAAAATTAGATTATATAACCTCACATTTCCCACTAATGAACATGGTGATGCTTCGGCCCAATGAGAGGGAGACAGGCGATGGGAATTTATGCTTTAATAATCCCGCTTAGATTGGTGTGTGTGGCTGCGGGCAGCAGGCTTCCCATGCGTGCGGCACACACTTCAGCTCTCTGGCCAGCGGAGCAGTATTTTTTACGGCAGTAAATCTCTCTCCTGGGTGAAGGCTTCTTACAGTGTACTGGGAGATAGTGACGCGGTGGGTGACTCAGTGAGTGAATAGCGCCTTCCCATCCTCCAGAACAATGCCACCTGGTGTGACTGGCTTGGGGCCATCCATGCAATTGTTGCTCCACACTGGCTTACACCAGCTTGGGGCCGGTTGCCCAAAGTGTACTCCCCTCCCCCACTTATCCCACTCAGTGGCCCGTTAATGTGAGCACTGTGTCTCCATTACATTCGTACAGTCTTCAGGAGGTGGGGACCTAGTTTCTTTCCGGTATCCCTGGTGGTTGCTGTGGCTCTCTGTATGTGGTTCTCGGTTGCTCTATCGTCAAAGACAAAGCTGGGTGTTTATCTATGCCACATTTTTCTGAGTCGCAGCATGCAGACATCTGTTCAAACATTATTCTGTGAAGGTGTTCTGTGGATGGGAGAAGCTTTGGGCAAAGCTTATCACCCTCCTTGGTGTGGGTGCTTCATATCCTCTCACATGAAGGTCTTTCTAGAAAAAGAAAGAATCCTGCCAGCAGGTGGCCTCTGACCCAGAACTATGTCACTAGCCATTTCCCCCCTAAAAATCATTACAGGAATCACCCTGGGGAGTCTGCAGGGAACCTCACACCCATAATTATGTTCTATTGACAAAATCTGCCCCACACCCAATTAACTGTTAATCTGTTAGCGGAACCCGCCTCACATTCCAGCTATCCAGGGAACTAGGTGTGGCAACTTGTGACTTCTTGGCCTACCTGTCCGAATGTAACCTGGCCTACGTGACCGGGACCACACAGCGAGATTCCATGCCCTGCCCCCCCCCATTCCTTACCATATATAAACTGTAACCCGTCCCTAATAAACGGAGGCTTTGACAAATCTGCTTGGCCTCCTTCTTCTGTCCTAGCTCATTCCCTTCCAGGTAGCGCCCCTCCGAGACCCTGGAATAACTGATTGCAGGGTGGGTTACAAACCCCTAGACTGAGTAACCCACCCAACGCAATCGACAGAACTACAAGTTCACAATCTTCTTATAAGATCTTATCACACATCTAATGTTGCCCCAGCCCTCAGTCCAAGCCCAGTGATACCGGAAGATGGGTTTGCTCTGACAGCCTTGTGTCATTTACCCCTCAACACAGCCCCAGCAGCCAAGGGAGTGCTACCTGCAAACCCATTTGCTGGTTGAGAACAACGGAAACTGAGAGGGGCTTGTTTGCGTCTCTGAGCTTATTTCTGACCTAGGTCATACTTCTACCCTGGTCTGAGACTCCAGAGCATGGTTGAGCATCAGGTTGGTGTGTCTGAGAGCAGGAAGGACTGTGAAGCAGTGGAGCCAGGTACAGGCGAGAGCACAGCCATCAAAGAACAATCGAGGGGTGTGTAGGGAGAGTGGCCTACTGCAGCCTCCATCCCATATATTAGGAGTAAGGACAGCTAAGGAGCATGGCTGGCCTCCCACCTGCTCACGCACCGGCAGCTCCATAGCTCCCCTCTGCCCCCACCCATGCAGGCATCGCACGGTAAACATGCTCCAAGTTTAATTCCACCCTCATCTTCCACGCGGCTCTTCCTGTTGGAATGCTGGGCCCCGAGAAGAGAGGCCAGCGGCGACAGATGGTGCCTGAGAAGAGCACCTGCAGAGGGCAAAACGCTCTCCCTGATCCTGCCGGTCGTGAGCAGCACGTTTCCATCCCAGTAATTGCGTGAGAGATGTCTGGAATGTGTGACGGGTGGCGTCCCTTGCCCTCTGCAGTCTCTGCCCATCCTATTTGGCATGTCCTCTGCCTGAGGTTTAGTCTGTTGCAAGTCTATGGTCGGAAGGTTGAATGAGAGTCAATAGCGCTGGCTGTCAGGGACGCAAGGCAGCTACAAGCTCTGCCAATCCACTCCTAACTCTCCTCACTAACTCCTGTGTGTTCTGTTTCCAGAAGATTCTGGGCCAGCATAAGAGCTGTTTTTGTTCACTTGAAGAGGATGTTAAGTCCTTGAAGCATATCCAAGAAAAGAAGACCTCAGGATTTCTCCTTCCAACGTTCACCCTGCCCCATTCCGAGGTAGGACCACTACCAGCAGGGATGAGGCATGCAGCCCACCCCCACCCTGCCCCTAGAGCCCCAGCCTGAGTTTCTCAGTTTGGCTCCACTTTCTGCCTTGTTCTTGCCTTCACCCATCTTACATCTGTGCTCACCACCAGCCAGATCAAAGAACTGTTGTGTTACACACCACTTCACACTGGGACTCTGACGACCTTCATGGGTCTGTGGGTTGCAATTCTTGTTTTAATGAAGTTTGCCCTGGAGTTAGTCATAGACCAGCTAGGACGGCCTCAGTTGAAATGGCAGCCTCTCTGCTCATCTCCCACCCTGTCCGACCAGCAGAGCTCATGAGCACAGCAAGGGAAGGCGTGCTGGAGGACCTGGCAGCCCCATGAGTAACCTGCACCCACTGTGCTCAGTGGCTAATGCAGGTCAGAGGCCAGCCCTGAGTCACAAGCAGGGAAGCAGATGGCATCTGGATGGAGGAACTGCAAAATATCTTTGCAGACCCATGCTAGGAGAAGCGTGGGATTTGAGGCATTTTAATGGCAAGTCACCCTGCAAACCTCATTCCAACCCTGCAACTGCACTCTCAGCTTCCCAGACAAGTGTCTGTCCTCCAAAGGCAGAATTACACATTGCCCTGTGCCTCAGCCCACCCTAAGAGGCCACGGACTATACCAGGCTCTCTTGCCATACACGACTTGATTATGCCAGGCTCAGTTGCTACACTCCAGCTGTCTGTGCCTGGCTCTCTTTCTACACTTCAGCTGGACTGGGGTGACTTCTGAGTTACAAAAGTTCTGCCTCAGACAGGGTAGATGGTGAGAACTGAGACACAAGGCTGACCTCTGACTTCTTCTCACCACACACACACACACACACACACACACACACACACACACGGGCGGGGGGTAAAAATAAAAATAAGTCAGTATGGCTCATTGTAGATCTTACAATTGCCACTTTCCAGTTGTGGCAGGATACTTTATCTCTCTGTATTGTAACTTTTTCATGCTTTATTGGCTAGAAAGAGTATGCAGATCTTGGAGTGGGGGTTTGCATAGGATAACATTCACACATTGTTTGAATGGCACATGGCTGGGGCTCAAGGATAGCCACTTCTGAGGCACAGGAGAGGGGAATTACTGAGGCAGGTCTATGGATGGAAGAATGGGTGGGTATGTGGATGGATGAGTGGGTGGGTAAGTGTATGGATGGGTGGGTAGGTAGATAGATAAATGGGTGGATGTGTGGATGGATGGATGGATGGGTAGGTGGATGGATGGGTGGGTAGGTAGATGGATGGGTGGGTAGGTGGATGGATGGGTGGGTAGGTAGATGGATGGGTGGGTAGGTGGATGGATGGGTGGGTAGGTAGATGGATGGGTGAGTAGGTGGATGGATGGGTGGGTAGGTGGATGAATGGATGGATGGGTATGTGGATGGATGGGTGGGTATGTGGATGGATGGGTGGGTGATGGATGGATGGGTGGGTAAGTGGATGGATGGGTGGGTAGGTGGATGGATGGGTGAGTGAGTGATGGATGGATGGATGGATGGATAGATGAGTGGAAGGGTGGACGGATGACAAGAATGAGAAATGAATGCATAGATGCAGTAGGGTTTTTAAAACAAAGGAAACTGATAGACACTTGTTTTTAAAACTAGGTGCAAGATGAGTAGTTTTTTATCACTGAAAAATTGCTCTTGAGCTAGAGGTGTGGACAGGTGGTAAGGCACTCGCCTAGCACACACAGGTCCTGGATTTGATCTTCACTTTTGTAAAAGGTCACTCTGACTGCAATACTGTGACTAGTTTTACTGTCAAATGGTGCACTTGTCTACAGGAATTAAAGCACACACATTCTGTCCCACAAAAACAGTGCTTGGAGATTGCTGCTCTGTTTGCTCAGCTCCTCCCAGCATACCCTGGCTTCCATCGTAATGAAAGTCTACACGGATAGCAAAGGCTTTCTCCAGAGCCAGCAGCTACATGTCCCCAGCCAGAGGAGAGGGTAGGAGTTTTGTTCCACTTTGACCTGTAATATCTGAAGTGCTAACAGGAGGTAAATCAGTATGTTATCAATATTGTTGGGCTTCTTGTGAAAAAAACTTCCATGAACGCAATAGGACAATCATGAAGAGTAACCCAGTGTGTCTTTCTTGTCCAGCATCTTCAAACATAAGGATGGGTGAGACGTGGTTGCTGTACTCTCCCTTTAGTCCTGCTGTGGAACCAAAACGCCCCTGGGGGTGGGAGTGGAGGAGCAATGGACCATACCACGTCACCATGGATTGTGGACCCATGGTAGATACAAATGGTTGTTCCCAGGGTTTGAACGGCTTTGCTTGATGTCACTTACCCATGAGGATAACCTAAAGCTACTTCTCTCTGACTGCAGAAAACCAGCATCACCTCACCCTGAACCCAGGTTCCTAGGGACTTTGAAGTGGTCTAAATAGCACCAAAGATACCAACAAAAAACATGCCAAGTTTCTGTTCTAACAAGCAAAGTGAAATTCAAAAGTGGCCATTAGGATAGCATTAAAATGTAAAGCCTATCAAATATTTCTTACTCTATCAAAGAACTCAGGTAGAATGAGCTCCCACAGAGAGGTTGAGTTTCCAGGTCAGGTTGATCACAGGCGGGCTTGGAGGGCAGATTTAACTGTTGTGAACTTATCTGGGTTGCACTGACCCAGATCAGGAATAATTCCTGGGAAGCTTGCTCCAGGCTTTACAGAACAGAGCACTCATTGCTACAGAAGCATCAAGAGCCAAGCTGTGCTGCCTTTCATGTGGAAGTGGTCAAAGAGCAAAAGTCCAGAAAAGCCCAGCTAGTCCTCAGAACGCTGGGCTGTTCCCAGTCTCAGAGGTGTGGGCTCCCAGGCTTTGTAACAAAAGTAGTTTTCTTTTTTATTCTAACAAAGAAAATTTTTACTGAGTAATTTTTTGCTTTACCCCACTAATATCTTCCCTTTGATTTTCTTAAGTTTATTTTATTCACCTGTTGTTATTTTTTTAAATATTATTTATTCATTGACAGTTCCATACATGTCTGTACAACGTTTTTGGTTATTGTCATAGACACCCTATTAACTTCTCTCATCCTCCTCCCATTGAACCACTTCTTTCCAGCAAACCTCTTTAGATTCATGGTGTGAGAGAGTGTGTGTGTGTGTGTGTGTGTGTGCGCGTGCGCGCGCGTGCGCACGCACCTGAGTTTAATTAGGATTGCTCATGTGTTTCCCCATCAGTCCTTGTCAATAGCATCTCGGGGGGTGGAGCATCTTGCCCTCTTCTGTCCATAACAGGATGCTGATAGGCCCATCTTGTGTGGGTAACACAGCAGCTGTGGGTTTGTGAGTGCCAACACCGCGTCATCCCCAGAAGACAGCCTTTCCCAGCCCTCCTCCCATTCTCTGGGTCTCACATTCTTTCCACCCACTCTTCTGTGAAGTTCCCTGAGCCTTAGAAGGATTGATATGAGTATCTTTTTAGGGTTGAGCACTCACAGTAGACTTTCAGAAGAGAATGGAGGCGTGCGTGTGAAGTTTTAAAATAATTACTAAAAAGAACACACCATTACCATCTAGCGAGAACCTCACCCACGCCGTCAGCATCCCTCAGCGTGGTAGTTTAAATGTAACTGGCCCCTATAAACTCACAGGGAGTGGCACTATTGGGAGGAGTGGCCTTGTTGGAGGAGGTGTGTCACTGTTAGGGTGGGCTCTGAGGTCTTTGCTTAAGTTTCACTCAGTGTGACACTCAGTTCACTTCCTATCACTTGCAGATCAAGACTTGTAACTCTCAGCAGCACCATGTCTGCCTGCACACTGCCGTCTCCCATCGTAAAGATAATGGAGTGAACCTTTGAATTCCAATTAAATCTTTCCTTTATAATAGTTGCCATGATCTTGGTGTCTCTTCACAGTAATAGAAACCCCAAGACATTCAGCTTTTCCATTCAAAATGCTTGTATTAACGATTCTCTTAATTCCTTCACCTATGTATGCTAACCGTTGTATCAATGGCTCATGCCTGGCATGTGTGTTGCTTGGGAACTTTCTCTGTTCAATTGGTGGTGTTTTTCAGATTCTTCTCTGTAGATGCACCTAGCTGTAGCTCTTTCATTTTCACTTTGATACAGTTTCTATTGTTTCAATGTAGGAAAATTACTGTTCACTCTTGCTGAGGGTATTTGGGCTGTCCCAAGTTTTAATGTTTCCAGTTTGCTTGCTTGCTTGCATCCTTCCTTCCTTCCTTCTTTCCTTCCTTCCTTCCTTCCTTCCTTCCTTCCTTCCTTCCTTCCTTCCTTCCTTCCTTCCTTCCTTCCTCTTTCACTATTATTATTATTACTACTACTACTAGTTATTCTGGGTTTTCTTTTTTCCTATGAACAAGGTTGATGGACATACTGTTCTTTTGTGTATCTTAGATATTCTTGTACAATGTTTCCCTGAGGAATTGAATTAGTTACATTTTCATTGTGACAAAGTAACAGACAAAAGCAATTGTGGGAAGAAGGGTTTATTTTTGCTTATGGTTCTGGGGACATCAAGGCGTGAGGTATCTGGTCATGTTTCTTCACAGGAAGGCAGAGAGAGGGAGATACCAGCTCTCAGATTTCCTCCTTTAATCCAATTAGGGACCCCAGGCTAATGGTGCTGCCCACAGTCAGGATGAATCTTTCCACTTAACTAACCCAACTAGAAACTCCTTCCCAAACAAGTTCAGTCCCGTCTGTCAAGTTGAAAAGCAATGTTACCCATCACATCTATGGTGTTCAACAGTAAACTGCATAAATAATCTAAAATTTTCTAATAACCACAAAAAGTATAAATATGAAATAAATTTAATAACACTTAATAACTTAATAAATTTAAAACATTATGAAGTCAACATGTAACCAATATAAAAGTTGCTAACTGTTTACATCATCTTTTCCCAGTGTGGTTTCTTTGAAATCCAGTGAGCGGCTTGTGTTGTGCACATTACAGTTTATACTCCCACATTTCAGCTGGTGGCTGCTGAATTTGTTTTAAAGCAGATAGTAATAAACTTACCCAGCCATAGTGTGCACACATTCAGCTTTGCTAGATAATCCCAAATTATTTTCCAAAAGCTGTGTTCCATCCATCAGTTTTCTTATTTTATTGATTTATGCATTTATTATCATGACATGAGTATGTGCATGTTGTGTGTGGAGGGCTGTACACCAAGGCATGCTGTGTGTGGAGGGGTAAACACCAACCATACATGTGCACATCAGAGTGGGGGTGCACATCAATGCATGCATATGGACATCAGAGTGGGGGTGTACACTAAGACATGCATGTGGACATCAGAATGGGGGTATACACCAATGCATGCATATGGACATCAGAGTGGGGGTGTACACTAAGACATGCATGTGGACATCTGAGTGGGGGTGCTCACCACAACATTCATGTGTATGTTGGGGGGCTGTACCATGGCAAACATATGAAGACTAGAAGTGTATATACACTGGCATGCATGAGATCGGAGGAGAAATTCACGGAGTCATGACTCTCCTCCTGCTCATATGTAGTTTCTGAGGACCCGGCACAGGTCTCCCGACTTGCCCAGCAGACACGTTTGCCCATGAAGTCATCTTGCTGGTCTGGTTGTGTGTCCCCGGTGGACTAAATCTGTGTTGAGGCTTGGGATTGTCAGAGCTGCTTGCATTTGCCTATCTGGTGGTCATAAAAGGATGTCACTGGGATTTTAGCATTAATTTTCTGATTATTAATAAAGATTGTCTAATGCCTTTATGGACTACAGCTGTGGTAGTTTTTCTGCAGTTTTCAGCTGGGTTCTTTTTATTACCTATTTGCAGAAGTTCTTTTCAAAGTCTGTAAACCATTTCTCTCTCAATTATATCTAATGTAATTATCTTCCATTCTGTGACTTCTTACTTTATAATTTTAAAATGTTCTCATTTTTAACAGTTTCATAGAGATCTCCATTTACACTGCACAATTCAATGATTTTAGCGTATTTCTGAAGCTGCATAGCTATCATCACAGTTGCTTGTTGGACATTTTACCAACCCCCCAAAATGCGGTACCATCAGTGATCACTCCTCATTTCTTCAGCGATCATTCTTAACTACCACCCTGAAAGTACACATTATCTGAGAAATTGCCCATCAGCCTTTCAGGATGTCAGTTCTTATGGCTCTGACTTGTGTCAGTTTCTTGCTCCAAAGCACCAGTTTTTTTCTTTTCTTCTTGGATTCATCATTGTCAAATATTTTATATTTGTGCACATTGTTGCTCTAAAAAGAAAATATGCATACTGTTCCATACAATTGCATTTTAAATCAGAAGAAAGTGGAGGGAAAGGATGCAATTGTACTGTCTTCTGTAGTTTTCTGGGAAATTCATTCCAGATCTTTCTGTAGATGGTTGTAGGTTCACGGACGTCCATAGTCAAGTCCCATACATAAAATGAAGTAGTATTTTTATAAGATCTATACATGTCCTCTCATTTTAAATGAGCTCTAGATTAGTTATAATACTCAACACAGCATGAATATTACATAAATATTTTATGCTGTATTTTTAGATAATAATGACAGGTTAAAGGTCCTATATGCTCAGTATGGACAAAATACAAAATTACTGGCTCTCTTAATTTTTTTTTTCCATATCGAATCAAATGCCATCTGGAAGCATGGACTTTTATCTTAAAAAACTACTTTTAGCATTTTCTGTAAGACAGCAACATATTATTACAGTTTTCGTTTATCTGGGGTGCCTTTTGTGTCTTCACTTTCATAACTAATTTTATTAGATATGAAATGCTGGGTTGACAACGTTTTTGTTTTTGCGGTGTTTCAGTGTTTGAGTACGTCATACCACAGACTCCTGACCGCCATTGTTCCTGCCGAGAAGTCAGCAGAGTGTCTTTTGGCTCCTCCACAGACCCACAATGATTCTCATCTTCCGTTCCTCTCTCGGTGTGTGGCTCAGCATCTTCCTGGTGGTATGCCTCTAAAGCTGTTTACGTTCGTCATAGTTGGAACTGACACCTTCTTGGATGTGTACATTCATGTTTTTCATCAGGCTTATTATTCCTCTGCCCCTACGCTGTCTCACCAGTCACTCCCGGAGAGTCCCGCTGCAGTCAGTGCTGCTTCGGGCTTGGGGTGACGGTGGTGCAGTCCCTGGCCCCGCCCACCGCCCCATTTGCCTTTCCCCACAGCTCCCTGACTGTAGCTTCTCGGCAGATAAAGTCCCTTCAGTTGGAGATGGGTGATAAGGCATCCTTTGAGGCCTGTTTGCCTCCCAGGCAAAGTCAATAAACTACAACTGTGAAGCTGGGCTTTGTTTTGCTGAGAAGCAGCCCTGCTTTTAGGAGCCCAGCACTAAGCGGCAGATAGAGCAAGTAGAACTGAGGATAGAGTCGTCCAGCTAAGCACAGCGCCTCCTGATGCTCAAGGGTGCAAGGCCTCCCCAAGTAGCATCTTGAGCAGCGTGGAGCAGGAGCCGGTCCTGTTCACCGTTCTATTGCTGTGAAGGGACACCATCACCACGATAACTTATAAAGTGTTTATTGGGAGCTTCCTCACAGTCTGAGAGGGAGTCCATGGCATCAGGTGAGCAGGCCTGGCCTGGAGCAGTAGCTGAGATCGCAGACCTAATTCACAAGTTGGAGGCAGAGAGAGAAAGATTGGGCCTGTGTGGATGCCACTAAACTATTATCACTGATTTCTGAGGTAATCGTATCATGAAGAGAACATAATTTTCTGCTAATAGGTATTTGGAGATTGTTGAGACCTGCCTACGGTTAGAACAAACATACACATTCACATTCAAACAGGAAGGTTTGTCTGGGATAAATGCTAAACTAGACTGCTATCGAGATGAGGTATAAATTGATGCTGCCCCAGAAACCAAGATCTGTTATCCTATTTATGGCCGAGCGTATGATGAAATTCTTAAATGTCCCACACGTATTTGGAAGGAGTAAACATCAGATATCTGTCTGGTGCAGTTTTGCCTTTCTTTTCTCTATTAGCTTTCTTCAAATAAAATTCTGGTTGGAATGTAACATGATTATGAGGAAGATCCTTCTGGAAATGGAACCTTACATTTAAACACGATCGTTTTTCTGAGCCCTCCTGCATCTCAGACCTTCCACGTGGACCCCCTCCCTTCTCTGCCTCTTCTCCATGCTTGAAAAAAATGTTTAGTGAGGGTTTGCCATTGAAAAAGCTCAATTTGGTCTGCCTGAGTGCCTTATTCTTGTTCTGGCAATCTATTTTCACTTGGTATGAATTTCGGTGTTGACAGCCTGTTTCTGCCAGCATTCCGAACACGCCATCCTCTTCTTTCCATTGTCCCTCTTGGTGCTGACAGACCAACTCTTTTCCCAGAGTGGTCTGCCTTTTCTCTGGGTGCTTCTTTTCATTTTTAACAAACTTCTCAACTTAGGAAATCTCAAATGCATATAGTATATGGGTATATTTAAATAGTGTATGGGCTCCTAATGTACCCTGGTTTTTAAAATATGTATTTATTATTAGGCCAGTTGGCAAAGGTTTTAAATGCCACTTGGCATTTAGAAAGAAGGAAAATGGGCTGGAAAGAGGGATCAGCTGTTAAGAGTACATACTTGGCACCAAGTCTGAAGACCTAAATTCTATTCTTGGAACCCATATAATACAAGGAGGGAAGGGACCCCCAAAAGTTGTACTCTGACCTCCACGTTCATGTCGTAACATGTGCATGCATGCATGTGTGCATGCACATACACACTCACATTAAATAAATACATAATAGATAAATTTAAAAAAATAAAAATATATTTATTCTTTCCATTTAGTGTATTATTAAGGTTCTACATTTGTGTAATGCTTTTTATGTCGCATGGATTATGTCTTATATGTCCTGTATGAACTGGATTCTTTTACCCACTAAACCTCACTTCCAGTATACTTCACTTCTGGGCCTCTGTGGAGAGCACTTTGGCTTCTTCATCTCAGAACTGCTGACGTCATCCTTTACTGGTCAGGGCAGCCCTATGAATGGACCCTGAGCATCCATGAACATCCGTGAACTCTTGTCTGCTGGGTATCAGCTTATTCCAACCAGCAATGATGTCTAACCATCTACCAAGATGTTGCCAGATGTTCCCTGGAGGGCAAGATTGGCCCAGCCAAGAGCCATTGATCTAAACCTCTGTTAAACCTTCTGTCCACCCTCCCTGCTTCTCAGTATCCCTCCAAATACAAATTCCCAAAGCCCACGCCATCTCCAGACTGAATAGCTTGGATAATTTTTTTCTTCTCTCTCCATCCAGCTGCACCTTCTTGGCCATCTACAATGTCTCTTTGACCTGCTGGTATTAAGTCTTATCTTTTATTTCTATAATTTTGTGTTCAGCCTATAGTACTTCAGGATTTTAAGTCATAGTTGATATTTCTTTTTGCCCATTTTTCTATGGGCTCCTTAAAGACCCTTATGGTTCATATATTCTGGAACGTGTATGTGACAGTTCTTCTTGTTGGGCTGAATGGTGCACTTAAGAGAGGGTTGATGTGAGATTCCCCTCTGTATGCTGTGAATACCATTGGTTAGTAAAGGCACTGCTTTGGGCCTATAGCAGAGCTACAGGGGAACAGAGCTAGGTGGGGAAAACTAAACGGAATGCTGGGAAAAAGGAAGAGGAGTCAGAGAGAAGCCATGGAGCCACCGCTGGAGACAGATATGCTGAAACTTTGCTGGTAGGCCACAACCTTATGGTGATGCATAGATTAATGGAGATGGGTTAAATTAAGATGTAAGAGTTAGCCAATAAGAAGCTAGAGCTAATGGGCCAAACAGTGATTTAAATAATACAGTTTCTGTATGATTATTTCAGGGCTAAAACATGTTCCCAAACAGAGTGAGAAGCTGAGATGGCCCAGGGCCCAGACTCCAGTGAGGCACCCTGTGGTGGTGCCACTCCCTCTCTGGCTGAGGTCACTGAAAAACTTGGTTCAAGGGTACAAGAATTCACCATCTGTGAACTATGCTACAGTGGCCATTGACTTCAATTTACCTGGTACAAAGGAACACTAGAAACTGGCTTTGCCAAGCACCGGCCGTGTGTAGCAAATGCTCACAGCTGAGGACAGCTAAGTACCTCTGAGGGATACACCAGTTAGGTACTGATGGCTTTGGCTCTCAGGTAAGAATTCAGGCTGCACCCTAAGTGGGGACCGTAGTGTCAGTACGGATTCTCAGGAACTCTCTTCCTGTGCTTTGGTTCTGGGGTTCAAAGGCAGCACATTTGTCTGTCGTCCCATTAGGGTGAAGAGGTAGTGGAGCCATTTCTCACCCTCCAAACCCTGAGAACCCAGCTTCAGGGATCCTGGTTTCATTAGTAAAGATCTGTCACTGGACTCCATCCTCCTAAGTGGACCTGTGCTTTGTCTCTGGTGCTACATGAGCTTGGGAAAATCCAGCGTCCTCGCTTCTGCCAATGCCCCAGGATGAAAACTGTTTCGCTTTCCGCCTGCTTCTCGGGCTTACATCTTCACTTCATTTATCCACCTCAGCACTCCCTATTTTCTCGCCAGCTCCTCCAAGCACTTCAGAGGGTGTTCACAATGTTTTGCCAGCATTTTAAGCTATTTTCAGTGGGGAAATTGGTCGAGGTGCCTAGTTTTTTATTTTGCTGGCGGTGGTTATTGAGTTCCATTTCCTAGTTACAAACCAATTAGTTTGCTGGGCATGCCATTTAAAACTACCTTTTCATCCTGACCACATGGCCAGCCCGAGCTTCTCAGGTCACTGTTTTATAGAAGTTACAGATGGAAAAAATAAACCAGAAACACTTTTAGATTGTGATTTTCCTTCGCCTTTGACTCTCCAGCAGGAACCAATTATAGGCCAATGTGTGTGACCTTAAAGCGGTCCCTTGGTTATTGAGTCTTGCATTGCGATGTCCCTGAGTGAATCACTGTCTCGGCACCAATGGCCTCGGCTCTGATAAATCTGTAATTTCCAGCATCGAAGAAAGAGTTTCTGACACGCCCACATTCTTCCAATGCATCCTTAAGTTGGTGCAGGCCACGCCACAGTGAGCCTGGAGTGTGCCTGCCTGCAATGAAGAGAAAAATACGTTGAGAAAACTGTTTGCTGTTAGCACGGTTAATGAGCATAATGAGTGTGATGGGAACAGCATCGCTTACTCTGGACCATTGGCCACACTGAGGTTCACCGGGATCCGTCAATCCAGGTGATCTCATGTAATTAATCTCCTGAAAATTGGCCCTGGTATTTAATTATTGCTAGAATCATAACTCATTAATAACTTCTTCGTGGCTAATAAGCCATTCAGCACCTCACCTCACTCAGTATTCCTGGCATTCATTTTGGCAACTAGCTCATGCCAGTGGGACTATTGGCATTGTGGGCCCTTCAACGGTACGTTTTTAATTGCGATAGGAGGTTCATTTTCATCCTGCAAAAATGTCTTAAGATAAAATTATTGCATATATGCTGTATGGTGGAAAACTTTCAGGTATAGAACCCTTTCTGCTTTAAGACATGCTTTAAGGACATTTTGACTCGGCACTACGTCTTGGGGTCACCTTTAAGTGGAGACAGAGTGGCTCCTGTATTTATGTCACCACCTTGGCACGTAGCCCATCCATTCTGGTGCATAAATGACTTTTAAATATTTTGTAAAGCCATCTAGAACTCTCCAAAAGTCGACAAATTGCACACCCTTTGCCTCAGAAACACGAGAATTATCACACCAGGTCCTCTTTGTGGATGGAATTGCTCATAAAGACATCCAGGTTTCTAAAACACGAACAGCAAGAACCGAAGCTAGCCTCTCATAATATTCCACAAACGGTCCAAGTTTAGGACCGCATTTGCATTTCTATCCCTCTGTTTATTATCTCTCCCCTAAGTCTTTCCTCAGATCTAGTGATCATGTCTGGTTCCCCTTCTGTTGCTGTGACCAAGACAACTCGAAGAGGGAGGAGTTTGTTTGGCTCACACTTCCAGGTCACAGTCCACCACTGAAGCAAGTCAGGTCAGGAGCTGGACCAGGAGGTTGGTACAGAAACCGTGGAGGAGCACTGGTGGATGCCTTGCTGGGCCAACTGCTCAGCGTCCAGTGAGACTTCCTGCTCGGGAGACTCTGGGTGTGTCAAGCTGATGGTTAAAGACAACTCAGGCGTGGGAGCGATCATTCGTAAAAGCTGTAGCATTTGAGGCGTGTCCGATGCTCTGATTGTACTGAGGTAACATGTCTAGCAAGAGTGTCCCATAAGTGAGTGGAGCCCTTTGCAGACCTCCTAAGAAGGCGCTCCACGATGCTGCCTCCTCATATCTGATGCTGACATTAATCACTAGGCTAGGAAATCTGTCAGGCTTCCCTATTATCAAATTATTCTCCTGGCCCGCCTGACAATTATTAAGTATTAACCTAAGGTGACACTCTTTGAAACTATGCAAATAACTTACTCCTCATCAACCTTTCAATTTATTCATTTATACTCTCGATATTATTGTCCGTGGCTTCCTATTTTATTGCTATGTATTCATTTTCTCACTCGATTTTCTCCAGTGCCCTTTGGTTTCACGTGCTCCCATGAGACTTTTGAGTATCTCCTCCCTTTTATCACCACAACAGATCCGTCTCTTTCTTGGCCCTAGAACCAGCCCTTCATCAGGGTCTCCAGCTTCTCCTCATCAGGAAGGGCATTTCAGAAGCAAGGTCAACATCAGCAGGTGTGTTCACTGCATTGGGACGTAGCCGTCCTATGGTGTTCTCCCTGACAGGAGATTGGCTCTCCGCGTCTGTCCCTCCTGTATCTAATCAGTGAACAGATACATCTTTATAAAAGGTTTGATGTTCTTTTGTTGTGTGAACTAATTGTTCAACATTGAACTTTTAAAATGAATAGATGAGCAGAGATAAGCCACTCAGGTGCCACCAGGGGAAACCAGTGCTGTTGCTATCGTCCAATCCTGGGGAGTCATGCTGAGTCTTATCCTGAGAGCCAAAGCCATCAGTACCTAACTGGTGTGTCCCTCAGAGGTACTTAGCTGTCCTCAGCTGTGAGCATTTGCTACACACGGCCAGTGCTCGGCAAAGCCAGTTTCTAGTGTCCCTTTGTACCAGGTAAATTGAAGTCAATGGCCACTGTAGCATAGTTCACAGATGGTGAATTCTTGTACCCTTGAACCAAGTTTTTCAGTGACCTCAGCCAGAGAGGGAGTGGCCTCACCACAGGGTGCCTCACTGGAGTCTGGGCCCTGGGCCATCTCAGCTTCTCACTCTGTTTGGGAACATGGTTTTTTTTTTTTTTTTTTTTTGAGATAGCTGCCAGTTTCCACCCCATTATTCTTGCTCTTATGTTGGCACATCCTTCTGTTCAAGTCATTTATCAGATTTCCCTCCCAGATGGGGAGAACTCTGGACAAACGTAACGAGGTGAAGGCCAGATGACATGACTTCTGCCAAGAATAAGGAGACAACCCTGTTTATGAAGAAAGCAGACAGTGGCGTTTGCCAGCTTCCGCTCAGCTTTTGTACTGATCTCGGCAAACCCAGGCAGACAACCACCAGACGCTGTTGGAGGGGCAGAGGTACCTGGGTCTAGTTGTGTTAGGGAGTCTCTTGAGAGAGAGCTCAGGAAGACTACAAATGGACATTGATGTAAGCAATGATTTCTGGGTAAGGAAGTGGCTAACACAATCTTTCCTGGGCAAATGATCAAGTTCGATGAGGTATCTGGGTAGGTCACAGGACACCGTTGTTTTCTCTCTTTCTGTACTTAGGCCACCCTGGGTGGGACCTCGGTGTCATAGACCCTTTCCATCCGTCGTTGCGTTTGCACACATGTATCTCCTTACAGGAGCAGTGACCTCAAGCTGGAGTGGGCTCTTCAATGTGTTTAAACGGCTCAGCCATGTTGTAAATTAGCGGAGTACCGTCTGTCCAGGTCACTCTGTGTAGCTGAAGCAATCTACTGCTCATTTCATTTTAAAGATGGACCGTGGTCCTCCCTGGGCCGTCCCAGGCAAAGAGGAGGAACACCGTGGTCCTCCCTGGGCTGTCCCAGGCAGAGAGGAGGAACATCGTGGTCCTCCCTGAGCCGTCCCAGGCAGAAAGGAGGAACATCGTGGTCCTCCCAGAGCCGTCCCAGGCAGAGAGGAGGAACAGCGTGGTCCTCCCTGAGCCGTCCCAGGCAGAAAGGAGGAACATCGTGGTCCTCCCAGAGCCGTCCCAGGCAGAGAGGAGGAACAGCGTGGTCCTCCCTGGGCCGTCCCAGGCAGAGAGGAGGAACATCGTGGTCCTCCCTGGGCCGACCCAGGCAGAGAGGAGGAACATCGTGGTCCTCCCTGAGCCGTCCCAGGCAGAGAGGAGGAACATCGTGGTCCTCCCTGAGCCGACCCAGGCAGAGAGGAGGAACATCGTGGTTTGGAATTTCACACGACAATATGCTACCTTGGCAGTGCAGTACACTGGATTAGATTCGTGTGTGAAATGGAGCTATAGTGGGGTCTTCCTCATGGGCCATTCTGAGGTGTCAAGGAGATGATATTCAGAAGGTTTTGTCAGTGCCTGGCATCTGCCTGGTGATTAGCAAGGGGAGCGGAGGTGTTGATGGGACTCCCAGGAACAATGGGTCATGGCACGTTCTTCTTCTTTTTTTTTTTTTTTGGTTTTTTTGAGACAGGGTTTCTCTGTGGTTTTGGAGTCTGTCCTGGAACTAGCTCTTGTAGACCAGGCTGGTCTCAAACTCACAGAGATCTGCCTGCCTCTGCCTCCCGAGTGCTGGGATTAAAGGCGTGCGCCACCACCGCCCGGCCTCAAGGCATGTTCTTTATAGGGCTGGATGCTGGAGTTTACAGTCCTCATACAGTACTTGTCCTGGAGCAGTTACCAGGGTCTTCCTCAGCCTCATTCAGAAGCTGGTGGCTTTCTAAGAAAATTAGTTATCTGGCCATAGGTAATTCTAAAACAAATACTGAATTTCTCATCTCTCGGCCTCCTAGCTTACGCCTGACATCCAGCTATCCTTTCCCATCAAAGCCTGAGCCACGATGCAACATTCCACTTGATCTCACCCATCAACCTGATTCCATTCTGGAGGCATCTTTGGTCTTGACTTTCACCTATGCCCCTTTCCTCCCTTGCTCTGAGTCCCCAGATTTCAGCCATTTTATTAAATGATGGCATCCGTCGTTGAAACATACACAGAAGGGGGTGTGGGTGTCAGCCCTCTCTCCTGTCTCTGATGCTGCTCCAGGAGCCCACCGTGGCAGCCCGGCCTTGAGATGGTAATTCTTCAGTACCCGTCCCATAAATCCATCTCATCTATACCCAATTTTATTTCAAAAGCCTCATCCTGCCACATGTTGTCATACAATCATGCCAGAAATATTGACACTTCAGCCCCAAATCCACCCACCCATCCCCAACACCCAGGAGGGCTTTTAGAGGACCGAGATCGTGTGATTAAACAGGTCGTTATGACCGACAAAAGCTCTTCATTTTGTGGCCATTGTCTCATGGCCAAGGTTTGTTTGGGTTCCATGTCGACAACTAATTCATTGTTTGCCATTCTTTTGTATTTCCCCCAATATTAGCCTACACTGAAGTTGTGGAACATGCCATCCATACAGTGTGTGTCATAATTACTGTTTTGCAATTTCACACCAGCAAAAATTTATTAAAACTTCACGACTCATTAATAGTAAGTGATCATAATCGCTTAATAGAAAGGAAATTGTGCTAATGATAGCGGCTTTGATGAACGTGCTTGACCTTAAGTCATGAAGTCAAGTGAAATTAATATCGCCAAGTGTTGAACATAAGGTTATTTACAGTGCACACCATTTCAATCACCGTAAAAGCAAATAAATGTGTTTTGAGTCTGACTGGATCTGAAAGCCTTTTAAGTCTTCATAACCGATTAAGGGAGCGTTAATGAAGTCCTCCACAGTGACGATTAAGTGACGGGATGCCGGCAGGAGGAAGTGGCTCTTTTCTGTGCAGCGCTGGAGCAGAGCCATTCTCTGGGTAATGTGCAGAGGCACCTCCATGGTAAAAGTTGTCACTTGGGATTTGGAGGTAGCAATCTGGTAATTCTATAAGGACAGCAAAAGCAAGCAGATGAGGGCTTATAATACCTTAGATCCTAAAAACATCTTAATCCCATTTATTGTGTGTGTTCATATGTAGTACATGTACATATGTATGGATCTTTACATGTGGAGGTCAGTTGTCAGGAGGTCAGTGTAGGACAACTTGCAGACAGAGACTGTTCGTTCATTTCTTGGCCACCCAATGTTGACAGAGGTTTCTGACCCACCTGGTCCCAAAGCCGTTCAGTCCCAAAGAAACATACAGAAGCCTACATTAATTATAAACTGGTTGGCCCATTAGCTCAAACTTCTCATTAACTAACTCTTACAATTTAAATTAAGCCATAATTCTTGTCTGTGTTTAGCCACATAGCTTGGTATCTTTTACCAATGAGACATTCTCTTCTTGCTTCCTCTGCATCTGGGTGATGACTGTAGACTGAGTCTTTCCTCTCCCCAGAATTCTCCTATTCTGGTCACCCCACCTATACTTCCTGCCTGCCTACTAGTCAATCAGTGTTTTATTAAACCAATACAAGTGACAAATTTTTACAAGGCCATTGTTCCACAGTAGCCCAATCTGAATAATCACACAGAAACTATATTAATTACAATACTGTTTGGCCTATTAGCTCAGGCTTCTTAATTACTAACTCTTATATATTTTAAATTACCCATTTCTATTCATCTGTGTATCAGCATGAAGCTGTGGTTTACTGGTAAAGATCCAGCATCTGTCTCCTTCAGCAGCTACATGGAATTTCCTTGACTTGACTTTGCCTACTTTCTCTCTATATCTCTGTTCAGATTTCATGCCTGGCTTTGCTGTTAAGCCATTGGCCAAAACAATTTTATTCATTAACCAATGGTAATAAAACACATTCACAGCTTACAGAGGGGAACCCCACATCAACAATCCCACATTCTCTGCCGTCCCTCTGAGGGTTAATGATGTTTATTTTGTTTTCAGACTGAGTCTCTTACTGACCTAAAGTTTACCATGTGAGCCTGAGTTGACTGAACTATAAGTTCCAGGGATCCACCTTAGCACCACCAAGTGCTGAGAGAAGTGTGTGTTGCCACACCCAGCTAAGTGTGAGCTCTGAGGCCCAAGCTCAGGTCCTTGGGCTTGCAAGAAAAGCACTTTGCTGACTGAGTCATCCCCCAGGCTTTAATTCCATTTATAAAAATTGTCTTTATCTCTTTACTTTTCATGGGCTCTGTTGTAAGTATCCAGAATACATCTGATAGTGTGTTGCAGTCCAGCCATGATGGGTTAGTATGTTCCAGGGTAGGGGCATGAGGCTCAGAAATGCTAGGTAGGAGGAACAGAGGTATGAAAGGAACACAGATACGTGGGATAATACTGGGAGGGCAGCTCAGTGAATACTGAATACTGAATCCCCCTGTGTTTATTTTCTATATGCTTATACACCCCAGTATCAAAAGTGGGGGAAGAAGGCCAAAGACTGCTTTAACATGATGTCAAGGACAACCAGAACAGCTACTTGCTTCAATACAGGAGACTTCAAGCCACTATTTACTGAGTTAAGCATTTTGATGTCTTAGGCAGGATATGCAGTGAATACACCCTAGATCCAGTATCCTGTAGGCAGCCACTCCCTATGTCAAACCTCCTATTTTAAAATGAAGGAGCAGGAATAGGCCTTACTTCTCTAACCTTTGATCAGGGTGGAGCAGAGCTACCTGTCTGGGCCCTGTTAATGTCCAAAACATCAAGTAACCACACCCTAGATCAGGATCTCTTGTTTGTAGTCACACCTGTTGTCAACAACTTTGAAAGATTAAAATTAAGCTCAAAATCTCTGATTTTTTTAGTCAAGATGGAACAGGACTCACATCTGTGAGCTCCCAAAATAGTGTGTGTGGATCCCTAGTGGGAGTGAAGCCTTCTACTACATCCATGAAGTTTGAATTCTCCTAGCTCAGGACACAGAGAAAAAGCACACCTTACTTCTGTTTCTGTGCAGGCAGGGAATATCCATAACGTGGTAGATCCTGCCTCCTCAAAATTCCTCAGCAGAGAAAGGTAACTAGGAAATGAGGCTCGCCTAGTCTTGCAAGAATGAGTGAGTGGATATTCAGATCCTGCTGGTGTGTGGCCTGGTGTTTGCCTTTGACAAAGGTAAACTGAGATTCAGAAAAGCAAGCAACTTTGTGTCTAGAGTCTGTGCACTGGAGACACACAGCAGCTGTCCCTCTCTTTGGTGGAAGGTGGTGTTTTGAACCTTACAAAGGAGCGGAGCTACGTCTCAAACTCTTAAGACTGAGTGTACCACGTCACAGGAAGACAAGAGCGCTCGGGTGATGTGAGCTATGAGAGCCATGAGGACTTCAAATGGAGAGCTCACTGTAAAGTGCAGTGACTTGAAGGCTTTCAGATGGGAGACCATCAGGTAGGCACGTGGTGGCAGGAGGTGAACGTGGACAGTGGGAAGGGCACATTTAGAAAAGCAATGAATAGAAAGAAAGGTGGTTTAGAACAGAGCTGGGGCCTCTGTGGCCTGGGGACAGTGGAGTTGGGAGGATGAGGATATGGATGAAGGCCAGGTACATGGGGGAGCCAGATAACACAAGCATCAGAGGGAAGGTCACACCTCAGTGGCCCATGTTAGATCAGTCAGCAAAGAGAAGAGCAAGCCAGAGGGCATGGTGGAGTTTGAGCCTGGCGATGAAGGGATCTTTGGCACCACAAACTTAGCAAAAGGACTTTAGTCTCTTCTTCTGTACCCTACGGGACCTATTCATGCCCTCCTCTTTTTGCAGAGGGGCCATCCCATGCCTTCTGCTTCATCCTAGCCTGAGAGCTGTCCTAGCTCACCTTCATGGAAGTCAAGTCAGTTCTCCTGTTTGTTTCCACTGCCCCACCTGGTCTGTGAGCGTCCCAGAGGCTCTCTCGGCACGACTATGGCCACACCCCGATTCTTTGCACTGCCTCTTGCACGCCATGCTCTGGCCTTCATCTCTAACTCCAGTGCCGTTGCACAGTTATGTTGGCTGGACTGCTTTCTTCAGTACGTCAGGCCCATTCCCACCTTGACCTTGGGCCCTGGTTTAAGTTGATCTTTTCCTGCTTCAAGAGTCTTTTAAAAACCAAACAAACAAATTAAACAATATCAAACATACTTGCATTTTAAAATGTGAGAACATTCTGAAAGGGACTTCCTCTGGTCACCCAGGTAACAGCCACGCTCAGGTCCTCCCCGGGTAACACCCTATGAGCCTCACAGTGATAAACATTGTGTCTCCACAGTGTTGTTATAGTGTCCACAACATAAGCTGATTGCCTGTACCATCACACTTCATCCTCAGAACCAAACGGATAACGGCACCAAGGATGTTAAGTGCCACCATCATCCATTATTGTGCGGACGTTATCTTGTGACAGATGACACGTGTCATTGTCACATTGTCTTACTTTGTTGCAAGCATAAACACTCCTCCCGTGATTGTGTAAATTCAATGAGAAGACAGACTTGTCTCTGTTATTCTCGACTATACCTAGCACCTAGAAGGATGCCTGGAACAGGGCAGGAGGCATCAGTGTCTGCCCGGAAGGCTGGAGAATGGTGGGGACAGTGATGTCTGTAACGGGCTGAAGGCTGAAGGGGAGAGCTGATTCTTCCCAGGGGGACTGGGCACACTGGAAGCTAAGTGAGACGGCCCACAGGAGAGGCTGCTGTTTTTCATGGGTTTAGGCAGCAACTAGAGCTGGGAGCTAGGGGGTAATGAGCTCTGAGCTGGGAACTAGGGGAGGGATGGGGCACAAAAGGGCAGAGAACAGGGGTTGGCTGTTCCTGTGAAGGCACACAAGCAAATCTGAGTCAACACTCATTAAAATGTCACCAAAAAATTGAGCATCAATAGGACCATGTTTTACTTTCAACAAACCAAATTAAGAAAAAAAAAAAAAACTAAGCACATACTCTGACTTTCCACAGACGTGGAGATAACCAATATAATTCCACAGGTTCCCTCAAGGATCTAATCCTGGATGCGTGGCATGACTTACCAGAGCCAAGATAACCCGAGGTGACAACACAGGCCTAAGGTCGGGCAGGCTTCCTGCACCTGAAACCTGGGGCTCCCTTTTCACTCACAAGACTTTGCCAAGTTACTTAACCTGAGTCTGTTTTCTCATCAGCAAAACAGAGACAGCAGCCTCCAGGGAGCTATGGGGGTTTATCTTGGCACCTGCATTTGTGTACGCCATTAAGGGAAGAGGGCACCCTGGAGAGAATCTTTTGCTCCAATTGGGAAAAGATGAAGGCTAATCAGGGGCCAAAGGGGAAGCGGGTCCCATGGTGGGAGCTGTGGGCAGAGCTTGGTCAATGGGACTTGATGGTTGTGTGCCAGGTTTGCTGGTGTGTGTGTGTGTGTGTGTGTGTGTGTTAGGTTTGTGGGCTCAGTGAGGCTGGTGTGTGTGTGCCAGGTTTGCTGGTGCAGAGAAGCTTGTGTGAGGACGCCTTGCACAGACAATGGGGTAGGGCTACACTCACAGCTGCTCCAGCCCGTTCTTGTTGATTCCTAACATTTTAGTGCCTGGAGAGGAAGCCACCACCCCAGCCCTCTGTTGCTCTTGTCCATTAACCAGACATAGGAGAAACAGTTGTCACATAAGCCATTGCTGGCAACCCTGTGCAGTGTACCTGAAACTGGAAATCTCTTACATTATAGTAGAGGCTATTTCAAAGAACACTTAATAGCCTGTAAAAAATGCCTTTAAGCCAGGTGGTGTTGGCACGCGCCTTTAATCCCAGCACTTGGGAGGCAGAGGCAGGTGAATCTCATTGAGTTAAAGGCCAGCCTGGTCTACAGAGTGAGTTCCAGCACAGCCAGGACTGTCTTGAAAAACAAAACAGAACAAAACAAAAATGCCTTTAAAACTCACTGAATATATTTAAGCCTGTACATGTGCTCTGCAGAAATACACAATGCACTGTGAAGTAAAATACCTTGCCATTTCTGAGCTGGAAGAGTCACTAAAGCAAGTCTGGAAAGCAAAGGAGATGCTGGTGTTGACGGGAGGGCCGAGAGATGCTGGGCTGTAGGAGCCCTCAGCTGTTGAGCACAAAGGTGTGCACTGAATGTGGGTGACCACGTGGTTTTACACTGGCTTGGGTATGGGACGCTGTGCAAACGGAATCCCTTCTCACTCAGGGAGATAGCACTGGAGAACCCCAGGACAGACGTATATTGGGAAAGGGACCACAGATCACTTCTTTCCTCTTCTGATACTAGGAAGTCATGACTGAATGCCACAGTCAGGATCCCTTTTCAAGGGAAGGAGAAACAGGCTGAGGAGAGGCCCATGTGCACATCATAGCTGTTGCCTCTGCTCACCTGGTTTACATTTTCTTCTCAGTACAGATAATTGTTTTGTTTTGAGCTGCTCAGCTAGAGTCAAATCCTTGTACAACTACAGATAACACTCACTTTCCATCACCATTGGTGATTGTTGCTCCTGCATGTCCACCAGAGGCCTACACACCGAAGGCGAGCCAGAGGTGGGTTCCATAGTGGGAAGTCTGAGGTCTTTGGAGGCGTGCCCTTGTGGGGACTGTGGAACCCACCTCTTCCCCCCTCCTCTCTTTATGCTCCAGGATAAAGTATATGTTTGCCAAGATTTGCTGCAATAATGTTATTAGCAGTCATGGTCTTCCAGAACCATGAGCCCAGTTAAACAGCAATCAATCAATCAATCAATCACTCTCTTTCTCTCACACTCTTTTATTTGTATATATGTATGTATAGGTATAGATGGTGTAGATGTGTTCACATGTGTGATACACACATGAAGAGGTCAGGTCACATTTGACCATCATTCCTCAGGCCCCCTCCACCCTCTTTTTCAATTAATTAATTTATCTGAGACAGAGTCTCCCACTGGGACCTGGGGCTCACCATTTTATCTAGGCTTTCTGTTCAGCTAGCCCCCCAGGATCTGTATCTTGGTGTCTCCCCGTCCCCAGCCCTGGAACTGCAAGTGTTCACTGCCCTGCCCTCAGTATTTTCATGTGGGTTCTGGGAACTACCTCAGGTGCTCATAGTTTACAAGGGGCCATGGCCTCAGCCCCAACCTTTTCTCTTCAATGTCTGGGGAGACTTTGTGAAAATTCTACACATGTGTACTCATGGGACAGGCTCATATCCACTCTCCATTTTGTCCACTATGTTTATTTACTATGTATATGCCGGGGGCATGCACGCCACATTGCCTGTGGAGACCAGAGGACTTCTTTTTTTTTTTGTTTTGTTTTGTTTTGTTTTGTTTTTTCGAGACAGGGTTTCTCTGTGGCTTTGGAGTCTGTCCTGGAACTAGCTCTGTAGACCAGGCTGGTCTTGAACTCACAGAGATCCGCCTGCCTCTGCCTCCCCAGTGCTGGGATTAAAGGTGTGTGCCACCATCGCCCGGCTGGACTTCCTTCTTTATAAGGTGACTTCTCCCCCGGGGATTGCTACGGTGATGGGAAGCTGACACACTTGCTGAGTGTGATCTGCACACTTGGGATGTCCCAGTACCGAGGCAATGGGGCAGAGGGAACGTGGTGGACCTTCTCACAGAGAAGCAATGCTCCCCCTTTCCAAGTCACCCATGTGTGGAGTAGGACTGGGAGTGAGAGCTTGAAGCCGCAAAACAATCCCACACCAGTTAAGAATTATGGGAATATACCCAAGAAAGGCCTTATCATACAACAAACATATATGCTCTACTATGTTCATAGCAGCATTGTTTGTAATAGCCAGATCCTGGAAACAACCTAGATGCCCTTCAGTGGAAGAATGGATGAAGAAAGTATGGAATATATACATATTAGAGTACTACTCAGCAGTAAAAAACAATGACTTCTTGAAGTTTGCAGGCAAATGGATGGAAATAGAAAACACTATCCTGAGTGAGGTAAGCCAGACCCAAAAAGAGGAACATGGGATGTACTCACTCATATTTGGTTTCTAGCCATAAATAAAGGACATTGAGCCTATAATTCGGGTTCTTAGAGAAGCTAAATAAGAAGGAGAACCCAAAGAAAAACATATAGGCATCCTCCTGAATATTAACCTTCATCAGGCGATGAAAGGAGACAGAGACAGAGACCCACATTGGAGCACCGGACTGAAATCTCAAGGTCCAAATCAGGAGCAGAAGGAGAGAGAGCACGAGCAAGGAACTCAGGACCGCGAGGGGTGCACCCACACACTGAGACAATGGGGATGTTCTATTGGGAACTCACCAAGGTCAGCTGGCCTGGATCTGAAAAAGCCTGGGATAAAACCGGACTCGCTGAACATAGCAGACAATGAGGACTACTGAGAACTCAAGAACAATGCCAATGGGTTTTTGATCCTACTGCACGTACTGGCTTTGTGGGAGCCTAGGCAGTTTGGATGCTCACCTTACTAGGCCTGGATGGAGGTGGGTTAGGACTTCCCACAGGGCAGGGAAACTTGATTGCTCTTTGGGCTAACAAGGGAGGGGGACTTGATTGGGAGAGGGGAAGGGAAATGGGAGGCAGTGGCGGGGAAGAATCAGAAATCTTTAATAAATAAATTTAAAAAAATCAGAAATAAAAGAAAAAAAGAATTATGGATAATAAAAGGGGTTATTTATTTAAGGGGAAAAACTTACAGATCACCATCTCAAACAACAGTCCTCTTGTCACAAACAGGAAAACAGAGTCTTGGCACCAGAATGGGAGCCAGAAAAAAAGAGAGTGCCTGCCCAGTTCCTGCTGCTTCTTAAAAGTATAAGAGACCACACCCCAGTGGGCTGGTATCTTAAAGGAGCTCCCACAGCAAGAGCTAATGCTAAAGCCAGACAGGGACAAATTTTGGTAGACTGGCTCCTTGCCAAGGGCCAGAAATAGAAGCCTGCTCTGCCTTGCCTCTGCAAATGCCTCAGCGAGAGTAGGAGAGGCAAGGGGTGGAGGCCAGGGGCTGTAGGGGCATCTGAGATGGCCCTAAACGCCTTGGGGCCTTACCTTGCCTTCACACAGTTCAGGTTAATGGGCCAGCTGTTTCTCTGGGCACAGTTTGTGGGCAAAGCGGCTCTTTAAAAACACTTAAGCCGGCTCTTGTCACTTTGTTTAAATGTGTACATTGTAGCTACTTTAATTGGTTCCATGTCTGGAATGAGGGGCAGAAATGGAAGCGTGGCTCTCGGGGGAGCGGTGCTGGCACTTGGATGACTTGACATATTTCTTCTTAAATCTGCTATTCTTTTCCTCCAGGCAAGGGAGGTGATCTCATTATCTCCCGAGACAAGCTCGTGCCACAGTCTACCGACTCGGGCTGTTCTCAAGATGTAGCCCCCTGTGTGGGTGAGGAGGATGCAGTCTGAATGTGTGGAGCTACAATGTGTTCTCATGACCTTCCCTGCTCAGTTGTCTGTCGGGAGACTGCCTCCCCGCAAGGCCGGCATAGTTTACCTGGGGCTAGCCTTGAACAAAAGTGAAAAAGAATTCACACCCCTCCTCGGTAGTGAACCCCTGCTCCAGCCCCTTGCCTTCCCTGAGCCCGTTTCTTCCATTGCAAAATGGAAATGGAGTCTATGTTGAACCTGTGGTTGCAGCGGGAACTGGCATGGCTGTGGGCTGGGCATACAGGCTATCCATCTTGTGTGAGGTGCATGCAAACTCTTGAGAGGCAGCAGATGCTGCTCAGGAGCCCCTGAGGAAAGTATCGTCAGGGCTGTTACATTCTGGCAAGGGCTGACCCAACCTCCCTTGGGCTGGGAAAGCCCTGCCTGGAGTTGACTCACCCCGAGTCTCCAGTCACTGGGTGAGGGATTATTTTATAACTCTGTGGCACTCACAGCACACAGCAGGTGCCTGGAGGTGCTTCTTTCCGAAATTGAGGCAATTAATCTTGCAGAAGGTGCTGTGGGGATGCTGCTTGCGGCTTCCTGGAACGTGCAGGGGCTTTCTTGGCTGCGACAGGGAACTTCAGCCCTGAGAGAGCTCTGAGGCAGAGGGTTGTCGCCTCTTCTCTCCATAAAGTAGGGCTCGGAAGCTGGAACAGTCACAGGCATGACACAGCCTTAGTTTTCTCTGGTTCTTATTCTCCAAAGCAGAAGTAGCAAAAAATTCTGTGAAGGTAGTCAAAGCATTTCAGTATGCCTATCTATCACCTACTTATATCTAGCACCATGTCTATCATCTAGTTATGATCTTTTCTACATCTATCAATCATTATTTCTGTTATATTATCATGTATCTGTTGATCATTTATTCATATCTATACCATATAGCTATGATGTATTTATAATCTATTGGAATCTCTTACCTATTTTTCAACTATTATCACCTATGTATTCATCTGTCTGTCATCTATAGACCACTATATTTATACTAGTAAGACCATCATTTCCATTATCCCATACTTTTCTTTTTACTTAATTCTTTATAGAGGCTTTCATTTTTAGTCTATTTACATCTACCTTCTAAAAAGTAGTTGCACAAGTTAACAGGTTGCAAGAGACCAGCCGTTATCTTCCTCAGGGTAAGCCACGGGCGAGTCACCCAAACAACGGTAAACAACACACACACACACACACACACACACACAGCGTTCATGCTCATGGAAGCAATCTTAAGAAAATCCAGTGGGTCAAAAAATATAAATAAAATAAGACATGGAAGTAGGAAAAAAGAGAAAGTAGGCTAGAACTGGTTGGATATAGGTGCTTCAGTGGGGGAGGGAGGCAAGGAAGGGCAAGGGGATGAATCTGATCAAAACATATTGGACACACATATGAAATTATCAAAAAAATTAAAAATAAGAAAATGGTTGTGTAGCATTCTTTTGTCTGGTCTTCCCAAGTTGTTTGCCACTATAAATCATTCTGCGGTAGGAGACACATCTGCATGGATTTGGGCATGCTGCAGAAGAATTAGGGATGGACTCCTTGCAGTAGGACTGTGGCTCCAGGCAGCATGAATTTTAAATCAGGACATTTCCAGAAAGGAGTTTCCGAGGCTGCAATGGTGAAGCTATTCCGTGGCTAGCAGCCCTCAGTGCACATTCATGGACACCAGAATCTGGGTCCCAGTAACCATGCACAGCGAGCCTGCTGTCCCGGCAAAGGCCTGCAACTCCAGTTTCAAAGGACGCGACACCCTCTTCTGGCCTCCACACACACGGGGACAGACGTGGGCATGTGCAAATTTGCATACACGTGTTTACAATTCTCTTTAAGGAGGAGATAAATTTACTCTGTTTATGTACGCACCTGAGCAATCAGAGGCCAAAGCTCACTACACTTTTTAACCTTGGCGACTCCCTTCTCAGCTAGCCCGCATGGAGGGAAACTTTTGTGAGGTTGAAGCCCCTCAGTGTGGTGTTCACCGTGGTTTATGGGACTTTTATGGCTACTCCCACTCGCCGTGTTTTCGTTTATGCTTTATTTATATCACCAACACAGGCAGCCTTGTATCTTGTTCCTGTCACAATTTTTATTTGCTTTCTTGGCATTTCTCTCAGGGTTTTATTAGACATTTCCTGTTCCAGCTCCTAAAACTTCCATCACCAGTGTCTTGGGGACTTGGCTGTACTCGGAAGATGGTTAGAATGTGAACGGAGGGCACAGGTGAAGGACCCAAAGGTCCCCAGGTGCATGTTGCATTGCCGGCTGCTCTCCTTGTTTCTGCTGCTGGGAAAGCCCTACCTCTCTGCCCACCTCTGTAGCCTTGAGCAGGCAGAAGTCATTTTGTCTTTGCTTTTCTCCCCGAGAAGCCCAGAACCCAGGAGCTATGGCTTTTGTTATCCAGGTCTGAACACCTGCAAACTTTCACTGCTTACTGACCCAGAAACTCTGAAAGGTCTGGATGTCATCAACCCAAACTTGGCTATTTGGAAGTAGACCCAGGAAGCAAGGCAAGGGAAGCCCAGCGGGATAAATAAATCAAAAGAAAACACAAAAAACCTGAGGGTGTCATAGTCCACAGTGGAGAAGCTATTGCTGGTGTTCTGCTAGATGGACATGATGTGGCCATCAAACGGCCTTCTGAATGCTTATCCTATGTTTACTAATCACTGTTGGTGAGCAAAGCTTTGTTTTTGAATGGGCAGACTCATAAACAATCGAAATACTGAGCTACATGGCAGTTGGATGCTTAGCCCTGATGGGAGCTCAAGGAACTGCAGAAGAGAGGGCAGAATGAAGGACAGAAGAGCAGGAAGGGGCAGACCGTTGTGGAATGCTGTTTTCTGAGCACGGCCAGGCTGTTACACCCTCAAGCTCAGAGCAGCTGTCCAGTCACAGGACCTGGACAAGATTGGTCTTGTCGACATCCTGTCGAAAACACAGAAGAGGCTCAGGAAGTCCTAAATACCCCAAGGGCTTATACATAGCTAATGGTGGCTGAGAAAAGCAGACATTTTCTTCGGTAGTGTAGCTACTGGCCTCTGTAAATAACCCGACCCACCCTCCTGTAAGCAAAGCTAATTAAACTCATTGAGGGGAAAGAAGAGACGAGAGTAGGGGGGCCAGGAGGAGCGGGAGGGGACTTGAGAGGCTAAGAGGAGGGAATGTGACAAACGTGTATTATATACATGTATGAAAATGCTGCAGCGAACTCCATGATTACTAGAGTAACGAAACGCCTCTGTGTCACACGGAATCCGGGTCTTGCTGTTCCTCAGACTATAAGGAGACTGACTCTTCTTTCCACAAAACAGTGGGGAACTTCATTATGGTGCCTGTGTCTAAACATTTGCCCTATTGAGTCCTGATGGAGGACACAGTGACAGCCACCCACCAGAGAGATGGGAGAACTATGGAGTAGCTGTCTTCAGCTCCTAAGGTGAGAGAAATCTGGGACTCTAAGTGGCTTTCTTGGCCAGGCATTGACTTCCATGCTAGAAATACAAAAAGCAACCCTGTTATAGGAAGCTGCTTGTTCATTCTGGGCTGCCCAGACCACGAAATAATCACACAGAAACTGTATTATTTGAATCACTGCTTGGCCAATTACTTAAATATATTGCTAGCTACCTCTTATATCTTTGGTTAACCCATTTCTATTAGTTTATATTTTACCATAAAGCTCGTGGCCTACTGGCAAGGTTCAGCATGTCTGTCTCCAAGTGGCTCCATGGCTTCTCGCTGACTCTGCCTTTTTTCTCCCAGCATTCAGTTTAGTCCCCCCCCACTACCTCTGTTCTGCTCTGAGCAGGCCGAAGACAGTTTCTTTATTAACCAATGGTATTCACAGCATGCAGAGGGGAACCCCAGTTCATGACCCCATTCTAAGCTGTAATCTTTTATGAAAATATTACTTTAAATCTATATGGATCATCCCATGCATAGGATGGTAAACAGAGAATCTACAAACCCAATAATGTGATTGTACAATTGCCTTTACTTCATGGACTTCCCATGAGAGGCCTTACCCTTTCTGAGAAGTAGATGCGGGATGGCATGGAGGGAGAGTAGGAAGAGGGGAAGGAGAGGGAAACTGTGATTGGTATGTGAAATGAATAAAAAATTTAAAATAAATAAAATTGCCTTTAACAGACAGAAAATAAATGTCAGCTGTGGCCCCTACACTAAGTCTAAGGAATTCCTCTTAGAACTCTCACGGGAGACATCAGACTGTGTATAAAGCAGCAGCCTCCAGCTAGGGGTGACACTGGCCCATCCAACTGAGCATCAGCTATGGGTGACACTGGCCCATCCAACTGAGCATCAGCTATGGGTGACACTGGCCCATCCAACTGAGCATTGTTGCGGGAGGTCTTTCCGCCCCTCCAACCAATAGCTGCTGTGATACCAGCCCATTGGGGTGTGGCCTCTCTCCCTTTAAAAAAGCGGCTATTTCCCCTGCTCGCTCTCTTCTCTTACTGCTCCGCCGGAGACTAGACTCCCTTCCTGGTTGTGCAGATGGCTGTTGTCTGGGACGGTGATCTGTAAGTTTTCCCCTTTAAATAAATAACACCCTATTAATCATAACTCCA
>NW_026067893.1:2626069-2716803 GCF_014885135.2 Alexandromys fortis | reverse complement strand
TTTTTCTCACGACTTGGCCAAGTTATTTATTATACAAGACCTAAGCTAGTTAGAATAGGATATTTGTACTTATTGTATATAATTTCATAGTAGGTTTAGAACTCTCTTACTTAAATAAAAGGGGGAGGTGTTGCGGGAGGTCTTTCCGCCCCTCCAACCAATAGCTGCTGTGATACCAGCCCATTGGGGCGTGGTCTCACTCCCTTTAAAAAAGCAGCTATTTCCCCTGCTCGCTCTCTTCTCTTACTGCTCCGCCGGAGACTAGACTCCCTTCCTGGTTGTGCAGATGGCTGTTGTCTGGGATGGTGATCTGTAAGTTTTCCCCTTTAAATAAATAACACCCTATTAATCATAACTCCAAACTGGTGTGGCCTGGTTCGTGACTTACGCCTTCAGAGCATCAGCTAGGGGTGACACTGGCCCATCCAACTGAGCATCTGGCAATGCTGAGAAACCATTTGAAGGCTGGGCTTGCCCAGGGATAGAATGAGATTTTATTTACATTTTAATAAATAAAATTTGCCTAAAGATCAGAAGGGCAAATCTAAGCCACTAGAGGTCAGGCAGTGGTGGCACACACCTCTAATCCCAGGATTTGGGAGACAGAGGCCTATGGATCTCTGTGAGTTCAAGGCCAGCCTGGGCTACACAAGATCAGTGCTGAAACACATCCAGGTGGTGGTGGCTCACACCTTTAATCTCAGTACCAGGGAGTCGTGCCTTTAACTGTAGTACTAAGGAGACGGTAAAGAGGAGCAGAGAGAGGCTTAGTCTGTTTTGTCTGCTTAGCCTGCAGTTACACAGCCTCGGTAGAGGGAAGACCTCTCTAGTAACCGGCTGCTTTTCCTTTCTGGTTTTTAGGTTGAGCCCCAGTATCTTCAGCTCTGGGTTTTCATTATTTGCGCTACTTATGCTACCAAATACTGACAATGCCGAGGACCTGACCTACTTTCACTCGCCTATCTTCTTACACAAGCCAGTAGTGCCCAGGTTGGGAAGTGAGGACACAAGGCTTCGTGTCAAGTATATTGCATCCTTTATGATCCGTCAGCCCAAACACTAGCATCTCTGTCTTGGAGAGCTCTGTAAATTTTCAACATTCTCCTGGGTGTGCTATTGCACATCACCAATGCCAGCATTGGAGAGGCAGAGGCAGGCAGATCTGAGTCGAGGACAGCCTGGTCTACATAGCGAGTTCCAGGCCAGCCAGGGCTACACAGTGAGACCCTGTTTCAAAAAGCATCTTTCTTAACATCATTTTTTTTAAAAAAATTAAGGTATAAACAAAAGACATCAAAGCACCCATGTTATGGTTTGAACGTAACATGTTCCTCATAGGTTCAAGTCTTTGAAAATGGAGCCCCCAGTTGGTCACACTATTTCAGAAGGTTCTCGAACTTTTATGAGGCAGGATTTTCCTGAAGGACATAGGCTGCTGCAGGAAGGTGGACCTTGAGGGCTATAGTCTGGCCCCACTTCCAGCCTGAGTTTTCTGGCCTATCGGGAAATGAGGAATTATAGTCTCTCACCATGTTCTCCTCTGTGAGGACTGTTCCCTCAAACTGTGGGCTGAGATAAACCTTTTCCCCTTTCAATTGCTTCTGTCAGGGACTTGGCCACCAAGACAAAAAAATAATACAAGCCATTTTTTTTTATAAAAGAAAAGAACGTTTATTGGGATATTCTGGGGGTGGGGAGGGCCAAAGGGACTACATACACTCTGTAGGGTTTGAGCAGGAGGCAGACAGAAAATTCAAACATCATCGAACCTCTGCCATAGTTCAAACGGAAAACTGTCCTTCTACACGTCGGTGGTCTTCTGTTGGCTAGAAGCATGATCCAAGGGGCTGAGTGAAGATGCAGGGCAACCTGGGAGAGGAACCCCTGTCCTCAGCAGATCTGCCGCCCAGCGAGGCAATTTCCCCTTCCTGGGTGTGTGGGAAACACTGTGAACACAAGGTGGCCTCTCCTAACCTGAGACCTCCTAACCAAACCTGCTCTTCTTCTCATCCTGGCTCTGAGGAGGAATCTGGGCCCTTGTTCGGGTCAGAATTCTGAAAATACCTCATCAGAAACTGGCGTCCTCTCTACTTAAAACTAACCTGCCCGGACCAGATCAGCAGCAGCTGAAACATATCCTCCGGTTAGGAGTAAAAGATGCAACCCCATTGGAAAGTACAAGACAAAATCCTGCATCCTAAATCCCACACAGCTTCTCAGCAGGAGCTGGATTAAACAGGGAAAATAATTTCAATATGAAGGGATAATGTGCACAAGACAGGAAACTCTCTCAAGCGAGCTGTGTGATGGGCAGCTTTCCCTTGTCCCCTGGGTGAGAGAGGAGAGAGCAAAGCCAGATAATTAGGGAGGCTGCAAGGCTCTGGATTTGGGGTTTCTGAAGCCATCTTTCAAATCTCTGAGGACATCAGCTCTCTCTGAATCCAGAAAAGCACAGCAGCTGAGCTTGACTGCTTTTACAGCTTGTTTGCTCTTTTTCTTTTCCTCCAGAAACACCTTCAGTCGCAGACGAACAGTAACAACCCAGACTCAGATCAAGCACACTTTTCACACCAAGATGCTGCTGCTGGACCGTGCAGCCCCGCCTGAGTGAAGAGGAGGAGGTGGGTCGTGTCTGAGCCGACGGTATCTTACAGTCCAGTGTGTTAGAAGGCATAGTTAATGTCTTCTCTGCCCTCTGATGACCACTCTTTACTATGAAACAAAACCAAACCTGAGTTTCCTGTACCAGAGCGACCACTAGATTTTCCAGTTCTTCATGTCAATTCACTTGAACTGTGGGATCTATGTTGTGTTCCATGGGCATCAAGGTTCCCTGCAGATATTTAGAGTTTAGCTATTTAAACACAGCCAGACGAAGAGAATCAGTGAGATGGGGAGACAAGAGAGAGAGGAGGCATACGAAGAATATGATGATATATGTGTATGAAAACAGAATCATGAAACCCATTGTTTTGTACGCTAAAACTATTTCAAAACGAGTCCTGTTTTTTGCTATCCTCAAAGCCACTCCCGTGTCCCCCACTGTCGTGCTTGTGACAAGCTCTCGACCAATATGACATCCCCGTTGATGCTATGCTCCTGGCCATCTGAGGCCTGGGTTCTTTCAGGGACACTGTCTGCCTCCCCCCCTCACAGCAGCTGCTTTGGTCTGTCCAGATAGAAACTGAGACACAAGAACCATAGCCTACCTATTATAGAGTGCCCAAAGCATTGCACCAATCAGCAGGTAAACAGGAATAGGTGTTCCCCCTGGGAACGCCAAGGAACCTAAGATGTCCCAGTTCTTTGTGGGGAAGCTGCTGTGCCAAAGGGTGGTCCAGCCAGCGTCAGAACCTGCCTACCATGTGTGCTAAGTGGATAAATGTTGGCCCTTCCTTCCTGGGATGGGGTATGGAAAGGCTATCCCCCTGCGGTGGCTGGAAGGGTCTGGCACCATTGTTTAATGGAGATGAAAATCTCCACAGGCTCATTGGCCGGGCAGATGTAGATCTGCTGGGATTAGTTGGTCATGCCCACTTCCTCTAAGGACGACTGCTCAAGTCTCAGTTCTTGGCAGGAAACACGGTGAGCTGAGCATCTTCCTAGACCCAGGAGCATCCCAGTCCACTGCTAAGTGCCAGTCAAGGTCAGCACAGCTATGTGCCTGGACAGTTCTTGCTGCCATGGGGCAGAATGAAGCCCTTTGGTGTCCCATGATTTTCAGGCAACCAGCATTTTAAAAGTACTTGTTATAGGCTGGACCTATGAGGGAGGGCATTAAGCCGGGAGCAGTGTTATGTCTCCTGGCATCCCCTATAAGATCAAAGTGGAGACTAATAAGAAGGTTTCAGAGTGTGTTAAAGAGAGAAAACCCAGAGAATTCTTTCTGTTGGTGCTGGTGCTGGGCTTGGCAGCTGCCCTGCAGTGGAAATGAAATCCTCCTCATGGCAGTGGGACAAGATGTTGATACTGGCACCTGCCAGCGGCAGACAGCCGAAGTCACAGCTGCGTTGGTCAAATGAGCTTGGAGACAGACCTTCAGGGCCTCGGAGGCCTTGATGACTAGCAGCAGGCTGGAGCAGTCTGCAGGCAGCTTACTGCAATTGGGTTTGTGAGCCTTCCCCAACCCTCTGGGCTGGGGCTCAGAACTCATCAGAAATGCAGGTGGCACATTCAGATGAAGAGTCACTCTGAGAGCCTCTGGGACTATCAGGGAGCCCCCCAGATAGCAAAGGGATTCCCATGAGGGCTTGGGGGCAGGGTACCACAAGTGAAGAGGGCTCTCAAGAGAGGGGGAGGGGCTGGCATTCCTGATTTGATGCTTCATCACCTGGCTCCAGACAGGCTTCCTTCCACAAGATGAGCATCTGATGGGACGTGGCTGGACATTGGCAGCATTGAATTCAGAGTGACTGGGGTGAAGATTACGTTAGAAGAGACTCAGGCAATAAAAGAAAAGGGAAATGCAGCGGCGTCACCAATCAACAGGACCGTGACCAAACCAACCACAGTGTAAGACATCTCTCTCCCTGGGAAATGCACATCCTACAGAGTGCATACAGAGGCACAGGAGGAGCCCATGGGAGTAAGGCCTCTGCAGCCAGACTATCATTCCTAAGTAACGGTTCTTCGTGAAGAATTCTAGAAAAGACTTAAACCTGCCCAGTAAGAAAAGCTGCATCAAAGTCAAGCTGCATCATGTCAGATAAAGACATGAGATTCCTTGCTCAGGGTGAGAAACACAGCTCTTAGGGTTACCCAGCCACATGCCTAGACTCGAGGGTTTCTAAAAGCAAAGTCCTCCCTCGTCACCATCTTGTATGCCTTCCTTTCCAAAGACCTCCCGACTCTCTCAGGACACCGCTGTATTATCAGAAGAACACAGCCCCAGAGAGGGGCATCAGCAAAGTCAACAGCCCACTGGCTGTCTTGGCAGCTTGTTGCACCTTGATTTCACTTCATCTCTCCAACCCCTGTTGGCTCAGGGAAGATGGGCCACCTGGTGCCACAGTGCCCAGGCCATGGTAATTCACTGCCATCTGTTGCCGCGGTTTTTCTTACAAAGATAAGTCTCCCATGGTCTCATTCGCTCAGGCAAAGAGCACAAGCAACACCAGCAGAGACTGCAGGGAGGTGACTCACGGAGACCAGAGCGGCATTCAAAAGGCAGAACAAGAGCTTACTTAAGCAACCTTCCTCTGGTCCACATGGATCAGGAAAGTCGTGCATGTCTGGCTATGTGAATAAAAACACATTTCCCAACGATAGCTCCTCTGAGTCCACTATTTTGTAAGTAATAACTGAAGTACGTTTATGTTGGAATCTAAGAAAATAACTGCTAATTATATAAACCCCACTGCTTTTATGTCTCTTCTCCTAACTAAACATTGATTCAAACACACTTTCACCCTCTCTTGTCTCTGACTCAGCAGATGGGATGTTTGGGAATGTCTGACTTACAGACAAGGATTAAACTGAGGACTCTGGAGAGTTCCTGTGCTGTATTGGGATGAACTTAAAGCTGTAACTTTAGACATTTCTGCTTAACTACAAGACATGGAATTGCCTTCCAAACAAAATAGAAACTACCTTCCAATCACACCTAGATACAATTCGCTTTACTCGATGAAAAATAACCCTTCGCAATGTGCATTGTCTACTTTTTTTCTATTAGAGGTTTAAAAAAAATCAGATGTGGAAAAAGGCGGCGTTCCATGCCGAATCCCCTCCCTGCTGCGCGCATCTCCTCTCCTGTGCTCTCTGACAAACTCACAAAGGCTATCTGCTCTAGGACATTCAAGGTCGGGCTGAACGACTGTGCTTCTACTCAGTGAGGCTCTGTCGCCTTCTTTCTCTGAAGAAGTAGGGCAGGCTAGGTTCTGAATCACTCTGGACACACCTGTCTGCTATGCTAGCAAAGTCAACTTCCTTCCGTGAGGAACTTTCTGCAAGGAATCAAGCCCAGCAGACCAAACCTGAGTCTGGAAGAAGGGAGAGCAGAGGGTTACAAAGTGGCAAACTGCTCATCAGGGCTCTAGGAGGGTCAGGTGAGAAGACTGCCGCGTTTCCTGCTCCACTCTCCAGACAAATCTGTCAACTTCACAGTCAAGTCGAGATCGCCATGACAAGCTGGCTAACTTGAGCTGGTTTTCTAAGTCTCCCCACTGCGAGGTCCCTAAACGAGGCCCCACCCACTGTTTATCTCCTCAGCTACTTGCTTTCAAACTGAGGATTTGGTAGCACTCCTATGTTTTCATTTCTGAAAGAAAACCAGATTTTTGTTGGCAAGAGCTTTTCCAAGTTTGATTTGCATGTTGCATAACTATGAGTTCTTGGTTGAAGGCTGCCCTTGTTAGCATAGGACTCCTGTTTCCTCTGTGGTCCTCTGAAGCTAATTAGGGCTGCAGCAGACTGCAGGGCTAATCGATAGCTTCCTAAGGTGGATCCCACCCAGTCAGACCCACACGCGATTAGTCCAGTGTAGATACATGGAGATACCTTAATTAAAACCAAATATGCTCTGTAAGAGATACGCTCCCACATGACTGGCATCCTAACGGCTTTGAGACACTCAAGGTGTTTATTCGCTGTACGTTATGAGTCTTCATGGAACTTCCCACTCATCAGGCAAACGTGGATGCTGGAAGCATTTCCCATGAAACATTTCGACATAAAAAAATGCTGCTACTGAGTATTTTACACTGGTATTCATTAGCATTTGGATATAAATGTACCCAGACACCAAAAGAGCTGAAAACCAGGTTCATCTCTTGACTTTCACAGACTTCTTCCCCCTCTCCCAGGTGAACTGTTATCACCCAAGGCCAATCTCAGAGAGCAGGGGCAGGTATGTGTGCCCCAGGGCTCCCGCCTCTGTCTCTCTGAGGGTGGGAAGCAAGATCACACTCCCAGGGCTCCATGGAGGAAGAATTTCTTTCCTTTATTCACTTTTGAGGAAAAGACAGTTGCCAGTAAGCAATCAGCTGAAGATTCTGGACCTGACCATCTAAAGCAGGGCTTAGATACACACCCAAGGGTCTGCTCAGGCGAGGAAGAGGACTCAGGAGGAGGTGTGTGGCTGTGTAAGCCACATGTCCCATCAAGACAGTCCGATCCTGCTCTGTGTGTTTTTGACAACCAATTCACCTTTCCAGACCCCATGTTAGCCCTCAAGATCCACAAACCACCATTCCTTTCTGCAGGGGCACAGTCTGTGATAAAGGTCATAGGGGTAGATAGAGCAGATGCCTGGTGACTCTAAAACCAACTGCTCTAAACGGTGGCCATGTCCCTTCCGTGTCCGCAGCCTTGCTTTTCCAGCTGGATAGACAGGAGCTGGCTGCTGTTTTCTCCTGCCTGTCCACAGTAATGTGATGCAGTCTCAGCTAAAGCATGGGGGCTCCTGGGGGTCTGCTCCGGGAGCTGTTACCAGTGAAGTTAATATTGGGGCCGGCACTAACCGTGAGAGGAAAACACGCTGCATGTGTCTGTATTAAACCATCAGTAAAAAACAAGGACGTATCGTTACTTTTAAAACGTAGAAAGCCAATAGTTGGAATCACTGAATAATAAAGCAACACCTTTTCTACGTGTGACGTCGTAGGTGTAAAAAGCATTAAGAGTTGCACTTCAGCCGTAGCCGGCTCCTGTTAGAGGGCTTCTCACTCAGGCAAGGCTCAGGAGAGGGTCAGTCAGCAATCCCGGCACTGTGTGAGGCCTGCGGCCGCCTCTCCTCTACTGGGTTGAATGACAGGTTCTCCATTTGGATGTGACCGGGTTTTTTGTTTTGTTGAGGGTCACAGAATTGTCGGTAGGTAATTGTCGGTAGGTACATAAACACTGTGTACAGAATGTACATAGAGAGGTGGACATTTTTAGTACAGGAAGGAGTCCAAAAAGTCCACTCGTGAGGCCAACCTTCATTTGTCATCATTATCAGGGCGCAGTCATGTTAATACAGTTCAAAGCTATTAAATAAGACAGGGAAGAATGTTTGTCAATAGCATCTCCTGTTCTAGCCAGTAGAGAGAACAGACTTTAAGCTGTTAAAACTATCACCACCATCATCACCACCATCATCCTCACCACCATAACCATCACCATCAAAAACACAGCCTCAAGATTGCTTTACATTCAGTTTACAAATGGTCCCCTTAACCCACACCATGCCGCGGAGCCTTCTGAGTCTGGCTGGCGTCAGCCCTGTAGTGGTTCTTCCACAGAAGCCCCTGGGGGTCACGAGAAGCTTCCTTAAAAACAACAAAAGAGTTCCAGTTGGATGAAACGGTTTCTCAGCAGAGCTTTTAAAACTGGATTTTCAGATATACAAGAGGACAGGAAACTGGTGGCTTGGTTTTGTTTGTTCTTTTCTCTCCCTTGTCTTTCCATCTTTTCTGAACGCAGCTACAATGTTTCTGCCAAGGCTACAGATAACAGGGTGGCTACAGTGGTGACCACCAGAGCCGGCAGTGAGCTCAGACTGCAACTGGGAGCAGCAGACATAGAATTTTTGTTTATGCGGCTGGAGGCACCAGCGAGACCATCCGTTTCGTAATCAGGCTGTAAGAAAGAAAGTTTTCGTTATCATCCGCGACATGGACCCACTCCCTCATGTTGTATTTCACCCATGCACTCTATCCCACTTTCCGCTCCCTAACCGCAGACTCTCACAAAAAGCTGCCCTGCGATTTAACCACTGAGATCCAAGGGGCTAACTTTTAGTTTTAGGAGATGGGACCATGAACTTAGGTAAGATATGGGGTTTTTGGATCAAGTGGGAGCTGATGCTTTCTGCTCACTCCTTCCCACATCCTTTTTGATGGAAAATGTCTAGTGGGGGAGGGGATCGCTACCTTTCTCTTTCTAGACCACCTAACAGCTGTGGCCTCCTCATTGGGAAGGGGGCTTCTTGCTGACTCTCTCCAGGGGGTAAGGAAGGCAGGAAGAACCATCTGGGAATGTGTGACTAATGGAGAGACAGACGTTCATTATGAATGCCAGAGACAACCTAAATCCCTAACTAACCCCACAAGAGGAGTTCCACAGGGCCAAAATCTTGTCTAGTTCCTCAGTGCGGGAGCTTACATCAGAACAGCATTGTTCTGTCTGGCCAGCACAGCTATCTCTTTCTCTATGGTGTACACCTCCACTGTACCATCACAGATGCTCAGGGCCGTGACGCTACATCCCCTCACAGCAGAGAAAGAGGGCACACAATACACCTAGCTATCTCTTTGTCAAGGGTAGAGGGTCCAGAGTAGCTGCAGGTCAGGATTCTTGAGCCAGCAGACACAACGATTCCTGGTCACTGACCTCAGGCATCGCTCAGCACGGAACAGTGGATTTAGTGTTAAGGCTGGCTTTCTGGTGAAGATCACAAGTTGTACGTTTAGTTCTAACTTTGCACGGAATCTCAATTCTACACCTTGCTCCAAAGGCAGGACATTACAGAGGGTGATGAGATCTTTTCTGAATCCAAGACCTTACTGATCTTCAAATATTACACATTATCTACCCAGTACAGAAGTCTACGTCCCTAAAAAAGAGAAGAACAAAAAGAAATAGCACTTACATCACTAAGACACAGATGTGTACTGCCCGACACATTGGATTTCAGCTTCTGTGCCTGGAAAGAGACAAAGGGGGAAAAAGGCACTCAGACATAATAGGGAAGAGTAATTAATTATGACCCATTAATCAACAGTCTAGGGCAGGGCCGGATGATAAATACAGGAGCTACAACTCTGAGCCCCATCTGCAATTTACAACATCCAAGTGGCTGTCTAATAAAGAGGTAGCAAGTAAGGTTAATTTTAATTATATATTTTATTTAACCAACTGTATTATCATTTGAACATGGGATCAATATAAAAAATTAATGAGATAGTTGGCATTCTTTCTTCTCAGGTCTTCAGAATTCTGTGGCTGACCCTGCCTGCGTGCCTGTCTCTGCTCAGGGCTGCCTTATTTCAGAGCCCCGTAGCTACCTGTCACTGTGTCTGCCGCAAGAGCAGCACAGGCTGGACCAGGAAGCAGCTACCTGTCACCGTGTCTGCCCCAGGACCAGGATGCCGGAGAGACAGTTCTGAAGTGGTAACTCATTTATCTTTCTGGGTGCTAATTTGGGGAAAGGGCTTTTACTTTAACACACAGTAGCAGACATGCCCACGTACTAGTAACAGTCTCCCGGAAGCTTGGTGCTTTCCTTATTTCCCAACCCCTGCCCCAGGCTCCAGGCTCTTGATGTTTCCCAATGCTGGGCCTGGAAGGGAGCTGAGAGAATTCAGGCCCTAAACCGTGTTCATGGGGCTGCCTGTTTCCACGGCTGGGGGTTAAAGCACCTCTGCAGGGACTCGCAGACGGATGACCTGGAGGGCTCACACAACTCTGCAGACCCTGTTGTGGTTTGAGCGAGGGTGGCCCCCACAGACCCAGGTGTTTGGTTCCCTGTGGGTGAACTGTTTAGGAAGGAGGAGGAGGTATGTCAGGGGGTGGGCTCTGAGCTTTCAAAAGTTCATGTCAGATCAAACCCCTCTCCTCAGCTCCCTCCCTCCCCCTCCCTCCCCTCCTCAGCCTCCTGTGTGTGGATCTGGATCAGGATGTAAAAGCTTTTAGCTCCACTGCTGCCTGCCTGCCTGCCACCATGCTCCCCGCCATTATTAACCAAGACTAACTTTCTGAAATTATACGCAAGCCCATAGTTAAATAACTTATTTTGTCGCTTTGGTCCTTGCTGTCTCTTTACAGCCATAGAGTAGTAAGCAAGACAGACCCCGACACAGAAACTCAGAAACTGTCTCCAAGGTAGGCGCTAGTGAGTGGGCTGAGCAGTGAAGGCCTTAATCTCTCTTTACCCCTTAACTGGGCTTATGCTTGAGGACCCGGTAAAAGAGATATTTCCCTTACTCAGACAATGGCAAGGAAGGACCATGACAATTACCCTCAGTACAAACTCATTTTATAAACACCAACAACTTAAGCCCAGAAGAGTTAAATGACTGATCACACAGCAAGATGTTTGCAGATTCAGAATGCAACCAGGACTGTTATGTGATGTTTAGTTTGTTTTTGACAAAGAAAGCTTGCCTGGAGATCAGAGGGTGGAGCTAGCCACTCGTGTACCAGTAGAGGCTGGGCAGTGGTGGTACACACCTTTAATCCTAGCATTTGGGAGGATGAAGCAGAAAGATCAGGAGGGCAAAGTCGCCCTGGGCTACACAAGATTCAATCAAAGAAAGAGACTGGGTTGTGGAAGCTCACACCTTTAATCCCAGCACTGGGGCAGCGAAGAGAGGTACATAAGGTGGGAGGAGACAGGAGCTCATGACATTCAGCCTGAGGGTTTGCAGAGATAGGTTAGTCTATTTGGTTTGAGGACTCAATAGAGGTAAGAAATCTCTCTAGTGGCTGGCTGGCTTCTCTGATCTTTCAGCATTTACCCCCATGTCTGACTTTTTTTTTAATTAGGACTAATTAGGACTATACAGGACTCTTCAGTTCTAGAAAAACACACAGACTTGCTTCAGTCTCTGTCTTCCCCAAATCCACCCTTCCCACAGTACCCACTCTCAGCCCTAATGACAGCATCCTTCGACACCAACGGAGAGCTTGTCCGTGGAGAAGACAAACGCTGATAAACAATCACCTTTGAGTCAAGGAATACCCGAGCTCCCCACCAGCTCTGGGGCAGGCTGCTAAAAGGCCGCCTGTGTGCTGTGAGCCTCCACAAGAGGCTATACGACAGCATGCTCGCCCAAGGAGTGATTAGTTGACCGGAATGCCACTGGGAAGGCATCATAATCTTTACATATTTGCATATGCCAGCCACGAATATGAAATAGAAACCTTTAAGCAAGCTTCAAGAACAAGACACTGCGAAGCATCCCGGGCTGTTCAAAGGTCACTAAATGTTATGAATAAGAAGATCAGAGGGGAAATTCAAGCAGAATTGAACTTACTCAAAAGCCTCCTTTTAATCTGTAATAACAGCAGGTCTGAGCCACCGCTCTGCTATCTACAGAGAATAATGTGTAGGACGTCAAGATTGGAATTGTGCCCAGGCACCCAAATGGTGCTAAAACATCCCATTCTGGCTTTTCTTTATTGGCCATAAGATACAAAAGACAAAGTCCCCACTGAGGGACTCCTGCCCAGCTAATCCACGCACGGACGGTTTGGGGAAACGGTAGGACCTCTGACTGTGAGGCAGTGTGGACTCATGCTGTTGCTGGAGTGTGGTCATTGCAAAGCGGCCCTCCCCATTGCCTGACCGGCACCCACAAACCTGCCATTGTGCAACCTGGGGCAGTCTTAGGAGAATGTTCCCATGCGGACAGGACTATAATGGGACTTCCAGTCTCTAACCAGAAAGGACTACTGTCTTGCCAGACGTTCTACTGGGTTTTCACACACATGGGTAGACATCTATGCCCCATCACTGAGGGCCTCACTCTAAATAACATGTTTCTAAGCTCTCCAACAGGTCAACATGCCTGCATCTAAACTGCCCAGCTATGTCTTCATTCAAAGAGCATCTGCAGTGACCACTTACTGGCACAGGAAAATGCATTTTTTTAGAACAGACCCAAGTCTGTCATCTATGGGCTCCTGCTCCCCAAAGCAGCAGCCTATGGACTTGTAAGAGTTATCTTATAGCTGGAGGGCAATCCTGGTGGGCATAACTACAACAGAACGCCGAATCCAAGTGAGAGTGTGCTGCTCAATCCAGAGCGGCTTCCCTGTCGCAGCTCTCAGAGGCTTGGCTGTCCACAGGCCAAGGCAGGTCTCTAAACCCTGCTTCCAGAAAGCACTTAGCAAGCTTCCTGCAGAGCCATCTGGTGCCGGAGTTATCACCATGACTGCCGAGTAGGGTAAACAGAGCAGTCTTTCAGGATCTGACCAAACCTAGCAGGAGACACTGTAAGGTATGTGCCACTAAGGAGAAAGTGTAGGCAGTGATACTCAAAGAATAAAATCAAAGGACTGCGCACAGATGGAAGGTGGGGTTAAGCCCCTTACCCGATGAGATGCAGGCCACAGGGCCCATGCCTACCCTGGAATTAACTGCAACCAAGCTTTGTCTAATACCCACACCACATGGGGTCAGCAAGCAGAGGGCTGTGCACACTGCCTGGATTCACACTCAGGAATCTTGTACACAGCACGAATCCCAGTGACCACGGAGGATTGGAAACAAACCACGGAAGACCCATGATGTCCTCAAGAAAACCTGTGTCTATAAGAAGCCCACAAAACCTGTTATTTCTATGTTTCGAAGATTTACATCAGTAAGTAACCCATCTTGCTAGTCAGCTGTGATAAAGTCAAATGCAAAATTACAGGGCCCCCCCCCCCCCCTTCAACAACTGCTGAATATTTGCCGAAGAACTTACATACTTAAGGATTTCTTTGTTTGCCAAAAACTGATATGGAATCAACGAAACTAAAACCTGCCCCAAACACACACACACACACACACACACACACACACACACACACACACACACACATATGCAAACTGGTAAAGCCAGCAGCTCCATGAAGATGCGCTGGCACAGGGTGTGAGCCCTGCTATGGGTCCCGGCACAAGGTAGGGACATACAGACACAGGACCGAGAGCTTCGGCAGTCCACCCCTACATGGACACTGACCCTAACAGTCACTGGCTTAAAAGTAGGATATGACTTTTAAAATGAAAAGGACAGAGAAAACGAAGCATCTATTCTGTTTTTTTCTAATAGTTAATTTGAACAATTATTACAGTAGGTTGAAAAAAATGAATTATTTAATGTCTTTTATTTGAGTTTTTCCTATCAGTTTCTGGTCCTGTGGTTCGAGCAAAGCCCCCGGACTCTGCTTTGTGTGAAAGGTCACCACCAAGACACAGCACCTTGAGGTTCTCATCTCAAGGATTAACGGGCAAGAGCGTGCTGCAAAGCCTTGCCTCGTTCTGGGGAACCACAGAACCCTACCCTTCAGAGGCTCCATAGGCTTTGTCCCCTCCGCAGCTGTCTCAAAACTGCCCCCAGTGGTGATCAACAAGTCCAGGCATGTCCCGGAATAGAATTTCCAGGGCTCTGTGACTGGGAGGCCAGACCTCTCTGGTCTCTGGCACCAGAGGGTTAATAAATGTATTAGCAGCTGCTAACCTCTGGTACCTGGACTCAGAGTGGTCTCTCTGGACTTTAACTCAGGCACCAGCATTTGGAAAGCCAGTCCTGGTGCCAACTGCACTCCAGCGCAGAACACACAGGCATACACATGATTTACAGCTGCCACCGGCGTCCCCACCTGCTTCTGCCACAGTAGGCTCTGCAGGACTTTGGGGACAGCACCCGGGTGTGAACAGCATGCCTGGTCTGTTTATGGAATTGGAGACTTAAAAGTGCACCCTTGCAGAGCCTGGCTTTGCTGCCCCAGGACTCCATTTCTGTGGAGAAATCAGTGTTTAATCTCGGGATTTTAGGCAGCTGTCAGCCAGCAGGGCATGGAACATGTCTCTGCTCTCCTCCATGCAGGAGAAAAGCCGCTCCCTCTCTGCCTTAACTCCAGGAAATAAAACCAGCAGAAGCTGCCCAATCCGATAGCAGCAGACTGTCCAGGCCGCAGTCAAATGGTCATAATTAATGTGTTCTGGTTCTTCTCTCTCTTGCTTTACTGATTAGAGAGATTTGCTATATTAGGAACCTGTTTGCTTAATGACAGAATACAAGCAATAAACAGAGAAATACACAGGCTGTAAAACACAATCAACTTTGCTCTCGCTAAGTACCTTGCCGCATCTATCACGCTTGTCAATACCGGCTCGTTAGCATAGGAGTCTCGTCTACAGCAAAGATTGGACTCTGGCTGGAAACAGTCAGTGCAAGAGATCTTTCTGAAACAGTTCAGAAGTGAAAGTCCTGGGTTTGTATCCACATCTCAGCTTAAATATTCATATGTGATATTCTTCTGTGAGACCAAACAGAGGGAGAAGGGTGTGTACCTAGCCCCAAGGGAAACGGAGCAGGGTAACTTGCCACACAGGCCCCTATTTCTCATATTACCTGAATCACACGGCCTCACCCGAGGATGGGCGTCTACGGTTAGGACTTGCTACATAACGAGTCTAGAGTGTACTTGATCTGCATCTGCCCAAATTAACTTCTACACATACAAGGCAGACAGAAGGAAGGCAGATTCGAGTGAACCCTGGCTAAACTGTGAGCTACAGCGTTCTCAAGCCTTTCACACACTGCGGCTTTTCAGATTTGTGCTCCTGACTTTTGGGAGAGGTTTTTATTGCCAGTCTGGTCACAAGCAGTTGGCCAGGCTTTCCAACATCTCTCCACTGTCTATTTTCAAACTTTACCTTCCCTACAAACTTGGTAACAGCTGCTTGCGGCCACTGGCCCGAATGATTCGCAGTAAAGCTGGCAATCACGAAACAAGTGCACATAAAAAGCTCTCCTCGGAGCCTGGCCATTTGCCTTCTGGAGCCTGTGCTTAGCAGGGAAGGAACCCACCTCCTGCGAGCTGAGCTCTGTCAGGAGCAAGGAAAGGACTGAGAGGGCCTGGGTGAACTGGGAGCCTCCTCTGTAAGGGTGAACTGTGGTTGTGCTTAGCGTTCACACCACGGAGACTGCGGAGACTGCACAGCTCACCCTGACCTCCTCCAGGGCCACAACCTGCTGTCCCAGCATTGCCTGAGGCTCCATCAATGGCTCTCACTGTGAGAAGAGCTTTGAAGGCCTGGCAAAGAATCCTCACTGAGCCCCAGTTACTGAAGACCCTGCACGGGCTCCCAAAGACCCAGGACAGCAGGCTGAGTCGGCTGGGCAAGCCAAAACCGGGCATAAGGTTGGGCGAGCAAAGTCAATGGAGGCGACTTTCTCACCTGGAGCAGACCTGACTCCAGCTGGACTGCGTTTAGATGAGGTTTCTCTTAATGCATCCTGGGGAGCTAAAAGGGAGCCAGACTGAGGTGGGGGTGGGCACCACAGCCTTAGTGAAAGGGAAACAAGCTCTAGAGGAGTCTAGAAGGTCCCAGACTCCACCCCAGCCCATAGTCAGAGTTGGTCTGTGCTTCTGCTACACCCAGAGCAGAAACTCTGTCTTGACCAGAGAACAGAACAACGAAAACTCACACGATAGGTGTATCTGTTTTACAATCGGAGGGCTGAGGCCTGGAGGGCCATCTCTGCAACTGAGACAATGTGCTGTCCTTGCACAGGATCTGAGTTCTGTTACCAGAACCCACACTGGACGGTTTACAACTGCCTGGATCACCAAGTGTAGGGAATCCACCGTATTTGATCTGGCCCCTGTGTGTGTACAAGCATGGGTGTATGCACACACACACACACACACACACACACAAGATTCTGAATATCAAACAAGGGTACTTTCTTTTACTTTTAAAGGACAAGTCCACTATGCAGAATTCTCTGGCCTTTGTTTAGCGTAAGCTGCATTTATGAACTAAGAGCTACAGAATACCCACTGTTTGGTTTTCTTTATCCTTTTCATCCATTCTCATGTGGCCCCAGCTGGCTTCAAACTTGTTTTGTAGTTGGGGATGATTTGAACATCTGATCCTCCTGCCTCTACCTCTCAAGCTCTGGGATTACTGGTGTGAGACACCATGCCTGGCAATGCAGCAATGAAAGTAGAATCCAGGGCTTCAAGCCTGCTAGGCGACCTCCACCTTCCCTGCCAACCAAGCCTTATCCCCAGTCTCCACTCTCATTTGCTTGAACATGGCGATAGCATTTGTTTGACTCATTTGTACAATTTTTATCATTTTGGGGGCAGACTTTCATAATTATCTTGCTTTCCACCAATCCAAGACAGTTTTTTTAAAAGTGAATCTGCCTTTTCTCATATATTACACTCATTTTTTTCTTTAAATCAAGTATTCCTGCTCATGTTGCTGTTCATCTACATGTTACTGGAATAATTTACATAGCAGCATCCTCCAGAAGAACTGAGAGCAGGCACACTCAGTTTGGGAGCCTGGTTTTGGAGGCAAGGGTGCAAGGGTGGTGGAGGTGCAGACCTGGAGAACAGGTTTGGAACATTCGGTGAACCTCAGACACAATTATGTTTATGAAAGGACAGGTTGGCTTCCGAGAGGGTTAAGTGAGTGTCAGTTAAGACAGCTTCTACCATAGTCTAGTGGCTGGTTCTGGTACTGGCTTGACTGGTAAGGTATGAAGAGAACACAGGCTGGAAAACGCAGGTGTGTACTATTAGGCTAATCCCTATCTGTCTGTCTTTTATTTGTTGGTTTGGTTTTACAACTGAACCTGGAACTCACCAGTTCAGCTGGACTGGCTGGCTAGAGGGTTCTGGGATGGGCCAGTCTCTCCTCCCCAGTCTCTCCCCCACTGCTAAGGTTACAGACACAGGCTGTTGGCTTTTGTTTATCAGGATTAGTGATCCAGATTCAGTCCCTCATGGCCAACTGAGCGGTCTCTCCAGACCCTAAGAACATTATATGAAAGAAAGTGGCTCATGATCATCCTTAAAGTTTTAAAAATGATGCCATGAAAGAAACATAAAACAGACGTGTCTCCAGGAAGACACATCCCTGGGCCTCCTCCTCGGTCTCCTAACACACAAAGGGATGCTCCAGATCTGCCCTTGTGACTTAACTTTAAGAGCAGGATGGGGAGAAGCAGCATGGGGACTGTGGCCTGAAACTCACCAGGATGCTGAGGCTGAGCTTTGGAATTCCACACAATCATCTTCTGTCTGTTTTGCTTTTCCCCATGTTGGGGCAAACATAGGTTGCGAAATACACCACAGAACTGTGTGTTTTCATTCATGGTTAGCTTGCTTGATTAGTAAAATATTCAGACAAGAAGCAATTATGAGCAGTAGTTTAGAAAATTATGCCCAATTAACAATGATGCTAAACAATGCGTGAAAGACGTTTTGTTTGGGGTTGTCTGCTGGGGGAGAGAGGGTGTTGTTCTGTGGTGCAAGCATTCAGTAACAATGGCATAAGGCAAAGAGGAGAGGAGAGGCATCTCTACAAGACATCTATGTCCTAGACATAGGCAGCTGGAGATGCAGACCCGTAAGAGAGCGGCAAAGACTCACTGCTGTCCTCAGTGAGAAGTGCGTGCAGCCCGACTCATCAGACCTGCGACCTGTCTCATCAGATGGTATTTATTAAGCCTCTTGTTCTCCGGTGCATTGAAGTACAGCTGAGTGCAGAGCCATAAAGGCCTTACGACTCATGCTGGTAGCTAGGGCTTGATATACAAACATTTTTAAAATTAAAAAAAAAAATCTATGGTCTCAAGACCAAGCAGGCAGCAGACATTTTTGTCCACTCTCTGTTGAGAAGACAGTGATACTTACTGCTGACAAAACAAAAGACGAGTAAGGTAAATCACAGTTAAATCTTTTTAAATTGCGCATTTAGCAGAGAAAAATATTCTAGAAAATGCACAGGGAAGCCAAGTAGCCTTAAAACAATGCTGACTGCAACTGTTCCTGTAGCTGAAAGCCTCCACTCAGAGTCCACCTGCATTTTACCACGTTGTGGCTGGGCACCTTTCTGTACAGGCTGGCCATGGATTCAGAGGTTGGAACTTGCTGTTTTCTACAGCTTGGAGTGGCCATACAGGAATCTGAACACACTTCCTCAGACCTCAACATGCTTAAAGACTGGCTACAGCTCAGACCTCTGCCTGTTAGTTGACAGAAGCCTTACATGGAACAAACCTTAGAATAGATCTTGTCTTCCTGTTGACAGACGAGGACCGTCACTACAGGAGCAACAACCACCAGGTCCCACAGTCAACATGGACAGAGATACCTTGGACAGGGACAAAAAGCATAAAGGGGACTTCCCAATCCTGAAACCCAAACTGGTAACAATGCCTGCAAACATGGCTGCTCCGAGCAGCCAGGGTCAGGGTGGACTGGGAGGGTGGGTGACTTGTGCTCTGATAAGGGACTTGCATCATTCCAGAAGTCCCTGGCAGGCAAAGGAACAACCATTCGGGAGGAAAACTCCCTTAACATCTGCCCAGTGCCCAATTTCCTAGTTTCCCCTCTAGGTATTGTCCTCGGTAATATGGCTCCTCCAGGGTCTGAAATAAGAGAGGCAATGGAGAGGGAAGGCAGAGGTTCCCAGCAGATTCCTCCACAGTGAGCCCCATGGTTCAAGCGCTGTGAAGCCTCTTATTCAGGGAGGCGCGGTTGGTTAGAAGTGCTAAGGATAAAAGGTCAGTAGGGAATACAAGAAATTGGATTTATTTATAGTATGTGATCTAAGTGTGCTCAGAGGTATTCTCGTAGGTTACCCGGAACAAGAGAGCATATTTATAGCCAAGATAGGCAGACATCCTATTCCTTTTTATTAAGCATGTTTATTACCCAGCAATTGGGTTAAGCAATTGTCCATGGCTGAATTACTGTCCTTCTGATGGGCTTGGCCACACTGCCCTCTGGACCACAAGCCCAGGTAGACGAACGGCTCTTTCCTGAATGTAGCCGCGTGGGGCTAGTCTCCACATCCCACCTCAGGTCTGGAGATTAGTGGTCTTACACAATCCTCAGGAGAAGGCGCAGTAAACAGGTGAACATGAGCAAGAGGGTCAACCCCAAGCCCACGAGGACAGGGAGCAGGCCTGCTTTGCAAAGCCCAAGTCCATTTTCCAGATGCATCCTGGAGCCCCGTCTGCCCAGGCTCCTCCTATCTCGTGGTCAGCCACTCGGTAATATAAAACAGTGACAGAGAACTTTCGCTGGAGCTGGAGGATTTTTATCTGTTTAATTATCCCAACCCTTCTAGGCAGTGGGGTTCTCCAAGTCCAGAGGAGAGTTGACAAATCCAAGGATAAAGGAGATCAAAAGATTCTTCATCTTAATCTGTGGGGCACTCTGAATTTTATTGTAACACAAAGCATAGCCCCCTTGGGTATCTTCTTCTGGGAGGCTAACTCCAGCAGGCAATCAGCTCTTTATCTGACAAAAGCACCTTGGAGAACTAACCATCTCCCTGTTGCTTGCATGATCCCATGCTAATCCTCACAATAGTCATGGCTGTATTTTGTTGCTTAAGTGAAATTAGCTTAAAATTATTTTTAAGGGACTGGAGAGATAGCTATGTTGTTACAGGAGTCCTTACTGCTCTCCCAGAGGATCCAAACTGGATTCCTAGCGCCCCCGTGGAGGCTCACAATCGCCTGTAAATTCCAGTACCAGAACATTTCTCTACAAGCAAGGCAAGCACGTGGGGCGCAGGCATACATGCAGGCAAAGCGCCCACATACATGAGACTTAAAATGCGTTTCAGTTTGCAGGAAATGAATGGAGGTAGTGGCTGCACCCTCTGCAGGCCACAGGACCAGTAAGCACAGCTATTATAAAACCAAGTGATAATGAACTACGAACCCAGGTCTCTAAACTGTACCCCAGAGAGGAAAGAGACCTGCCACGGGAAATGTATTCTGGCAAGTACTATTTCTATGAAACACAGACAGGCATCTGAGCCAGAGGCAGTCCACCCAAGAGCCACCCAGTACTCGTGGGCCCTGCTACTGAATCCCTGGCATGGTGTTTCCCACAAGACCTTGTGTGGGGACCTGGCCTAGAGTAACTTCTTATATTGATGCTGGTTGTCCAACGACATACTTATGGCAAATTCAAAACTACACGAACTCCAGTTTCAATGACTAAGTGAGCCGGTGCCGTCTCCTCGATGGTATATGCTAGCGTTTTCGTGACTCATAATGGGAGCATATAATGAAATTATTATAATGTAAGTCTCCCGTTGTTGCTGCTCACTTCATAGAGCAGTGAAGAACAAGCTATTTGGGAGTGTTAATGAGAGAGTCTATTAGCTCAGGAACTAGAGCTGAGAATCTGCGATCGAGGGGTTGTCTGTGAGAAGGAAAACACTTCTAAGGAGAGAACCAATTTATTGCCCGCTCAGCTGAGGCTCCTTGGCCTGGCTGCTGCTTCTCTCCCTGAGCTTGCTTGACAAATAGGTTTATTCTATTTGCAGGAGATTAAGGATAAAGGAGGGGAAACGAGAGAAAATTGTAACCCAGAGTTCCCTGCACTGTGCGTGCTAACTGTGAAGATATCTAGTCGAGAAAAACAGGTCTCTTTGTTGAAAGGAGGACATCTGGGTTCATTAAAGGTGTGCAATAGATTTTGATAAAAGCTATTTTTCTAAGTCATTAAATTGGTTTTAAGGAACTTTACATTCTCCTTCATTTGAACAATTATTAAACTATAAAACAGGATTGCACCACTGCAAAAACTGTAATCTGAAATTTTACAGTCGGCTATAAAAATGCTGTATTATTAACTACGCTGAAGATGCTCAAGCCCGTTACAACTTTTTAAATGAATTACAAAACCCGTTACTGCTGATAAAATAATCTTAAATTATAGCATTATGTATTCTAACAATATGCTGAGCCCAGCTTGCTACAATACAAGCACGCCAATCACAAAGAAATCGTTACCTGAATTAAGTCTTTCCGAGCCCACAATCTGGTAACAGCTGCTACCTGGCAGCAACTGAGTTCAAACACAGGCCCAACCAGGACTCAGCCTCAGAGTGGAGCAACTCTTAGCACGGCCCCAGGGATTTAGACAAGGGCTGTGGTGACAGCAATTCTGTCCCCTAAGATCTTCTTGGAAGGAATTACTTTCTCTTTTCGTTACCTTCCTACCTTCCATTCCAATTGCTCAGCTACTGAGATACTTCACCAACACTATTTAACATGTAGAGGGTATGCATAAGGCCCTACATTTGAGCCTGGCCCCCAGATTCAGTTCCTGTTTGGGGCAGTTCACTGCAGTCTGCTTGCTTCCTCCACCACTTGGGTTTGCACACACACGTGAAAGATGTTTACGTTCTCCGAACTGTCAGCAGTCTTAAGGGCGTACTACCTAATTTTGAGTTCTGAATCAGGCACTCCCTCAGGTCAAGAACTCTAAAAGCATTCTATAATTCCTCCCAGGGCTAATGTGGGTTCATTCTGGGATCGTCCCCCCTCCCCCCGAGCTCCTCTGCTGATACCCTGAAAGGCAAAGATGAAATCCAAGGTATCCACTGGCCGCCTCCATGCTGAGAGGGCCTGGGCCCACCTTATAGGCCTTGGAACAGTTGGTAACTTGGTCCACAACTCTGCCATGGTAGGCAGTATAGGCACCTATGTCTTAACACCATATATATAGGGAAACCAACCCGTGCGTGAGCATAAAATCCAACTAATCTCTGAACTTATCCAAGCTCAGGAACTGAAATCTGACCAATTCCCACCCTGAAAATCTTTACTCTACAAAAACTGCACACCTGAGAAGCTGTGTCTAAGCTCTGCCCCTGTTCTTATAGATATACAAACACACACATATGTGTATGTGTGCATATGTGTACACATGTATATGTATATATATCCCGGGCATGTCTATGGAGAAATTATCTGCAAGCATTGGAGCTCAGATGAAAGCGATCCTGACAGTTGGGAGCCGAGGCAAACCACAAAGTCACTGTCAGCATAACAGCTTACAGCCCTGCTCCAGGGAAAGGTTTTCCCAAGGTAACAGCTCTGCTCTGGCAGGGGAGGTTCCCCTGGGAAGCCACAGCTCTGCCCTGGGACAAGTTGTTACTGCTCTGCTCTGCTCCATTCAGGCAAAAGGAGGTCTCACCAAAATCTCATCCGAGAGATTTATTCAAAGGGAAGAATCCAGGAGGGTGGCTGCTTCTGCCAGGATTCAAAAGAACAGCTCTCACCTGAACAGGTACAGATCTTAGACATGGTTTCTCAGGGGTGTAGTTTTTGTAGAGTAAAGATTTTCAGGGTGGGAGTTGGTCAGATTTCAATTCCAGAGCTTAGATAAACTCAGAGACTGCTCACAGATGGGTTGGTTTCTTGCTCAGTGGTTGGCTAGGTTTGGGGCTGAGTCGGTCAGGGGTAGAGTGTATTTCTTTGGTTCTGGTTTCAGGGCCAAAGTATTCCACTGGCCCTTTTTAACATTTTAGCTTTGGTTTCAGGATCAAGGTGTGTTTCTTTCACTGGTTCTGGTTTCAGGACCAAAATGTGTTTGTCTCTGGTTCCAGGGTCAGGGTGTGTTTCTTAGGCAGGCTCTCTGACCCTGGATTATCTAGGTTATGTTAACTGAGGTGAGAAGACCCACTTTATCTGTGGACAACAGCATCCTAAGGGCTGGGGCTTTGGAATGAAGAACAAGTAGAAGGTTATTCATCATCTTCTGTGTCCTGACTGTGGATGCAGTGTGGGCAGCCTCCTCCCTCTCTATGACAGACTGTATCCCCTCCACTTGTGAACAAACCCTTCCCTCCCCTTCAGTCACTTCTCGCCAGGCATTTCTGTCATAGCAAAGAGCAAAGAGGGACAACAGTGCCATCAATTGACTCTGTGCACCCCCAAGGTCATCGCCTTAAAGAAAAGGCCCTTTAGTACCCAGAAATCAAGAACTTTACACGAGAGACTGGTTCAGCATCAACAACTTTGTCAGGAGGCCTCATAATCCTTTAACCCCAACCCTTCTGAAACCCTCAGCCTTCAGTCCACGTGTAAGGAACCCCACTATGGTTTGGTACCGACCCTGCCACCCCCTGTCCCCTTTGAGCTGTCCACGGTAGCATACTCACAGTGTGCTGCAGGGTCACAGATATTGCTATAAGAAAGTGACTGCGAGGCCCCAGAAGGCTGTGGGCTTTTGCGTTACCCGAAATGCTAACAGCTCAAGCCTAAGTCAGCATCACCCATGGTGCCACCGACAGGCACCGTTTGGAGGCGGAATGCTGTTTTGGGAAAACCAAAATTTTCAAACATGGGCTTTTGGCAATGACAGGGACCGAAGGAACCTCTTCTCCAGTTCTTGTGTTGCAACCTGGGTGCCGAGTTGGGTAGTGTAGTGATATTTCATTTCTATTTTAATGCATAAAGCTTGTGTGAAGAACAGAGAATAAAACAGCTGCGCTGTTCAGCCCTACAGACCAGGCAGTGGTGACACACACCTTTAATCCCAGTAGCCACACTAGTTTGCCATAGAAACCAGGCAGTAGTGGTGCACGCCTTTAATCTCAGCACTAGAGAGGATTATAAAAAGGGAGGAGACAGGTTTCAGGCTCAGTCTCACTGTGAGGATTTCTGGAGGCAGGATCATCATTTTCAGTCTGAGGTAGAAGAGCCAGCGGCTGGGTGTTTTGCTTTTCTGGTCTTCAGGTTGAACCCCAATATCTGTCTCTACATTTTTATAATCATGCTACAGGGTAGCACTGAAAGAAAAGGGTTCTGGGAAGTATTTACACTGATAAGGTCCTGAGGGCATAGACCCAAGATGGAGTTTAAGCCTTTCTCATGAAGACAGAGGAAGAAGCCAGCATCACAGAAGAAAGGCTTTACTGGGAACACAATCCATCTCCCTCTGAACGGTAAACCATCAACTTCTGTTGGTCAAAGCCCATCCAAAGCATTGTTACAGCATCTCACACAGACTACGGCCAGCAGCAGCCATAGCCCCAGCCCCACCCTGTTCCAGTCGTGCCTACACCACAATGGAGGACTTGTTCCTATGTGCCACTGTTCTCTGGCATCTCCTAGGATTCTTACCACTGAGGAAGGAGGGTGAGGTGATGTTGAGGCAGTCTTCAAGCTAAGGTTAGTTTTATCTTGCAAGGGGATATTTGGCAAGTCTGGGACCGCTTTAGGTTGTCATAAACTGACCTATATAATCTTGACTGAAATCCCTCTGATTGCCCTAGAGAGGTGCAGCTCATGTCCAGCAAAGAATGCCAGAGGAGAAATACTGATTTCCTATAACACGAAGCTGTAACATGGTCTCATCCCTTCCTGTCTGTATTAAGTCTGTAAGTACAAACAGCACCACCAAGACCAGAAACCCCCTGGGAATGGGAACTGAGAGAGATGCCTGGCCCCTGGGAGAAGTTCATTTTAGTAAGGGTAGGATATCGACAGTTAGGTATTTCTTAGTGTTGACAGCTCCCTCAAGCCACTGACAACTGATAAAAACTTGCACAGTTTAAACCCTGAGGTCATCACAGCTCCAAGCAAGTTGCAGAGACAGAATGCAGGGGATCCTATTACCCCAAGAGGCTCTTCCACCATCTTGCCCGTCTCACTGGGGCAGAGAGGATAAGTAACTTGCTATGGCTTTCATAGCTAGAAGCCATTTCCAACTCCAATTTCTTGGAAAAGTCTGGCAGCATGTCTCCAAGACGGCAACCACACTTTAGACAACCATCTCTGATATGGCATTTTTGCCTAAGAAAGTATCTGATGGGCTTTGTTGCTTACTTCTGAGAGGTAACCTCTACATCCTTGAGATTTCACAACAGTCTCTTCACTATGGATCATACCTGACTCTGTGGTGATCAAACACATCAAGATGGGTGCTGGTCACCAGAAAACCCAACCTTGGCGTCTAGGGCTTGGGCTTTCAGTCAGGGGAGGTCAAACTCACATGACTTGCAGAGAATATCTGAAGAGACCTGAAGATTATGTCCAGTCATGTGGGGTCAATGATTGAGTCCCTATGCCTTCCCAATGTGACTCCAACAGCAACTTCAGCTGCTGAGCTGCACGGAGTTTCTTGATGGTGAGCAAAGTCATGTGACAAATTAATGAAAAGCACTTAGCCCACTGTGAAGAGCATCAAGAGAAATTGCCGACCAAAGCCCACTCTGGTCGCTGTATTCATGGCTTCATTTGGCTGGACTTGATCTGCATTCGTTACAACAAAGCTATTAAGCTTAGCAGTTTGGCTGAGTTCCACGAGCCACTCTAGTGACCAGAACCTGGAGCTTCCTGCAGATCTGTAACTCGCTGGTCAGACTGCATCTGGGAGGAGCAGCCCAGAGGTAGCTGGCATCTCATGAGAGGCTAGCCTTGATGGGACCTATGGTTGGACACAAGGTGGTAGTGTCAAGACCGAGTGGTATTGTGGTACACCAGTTGGCATCAGAACAGTCACCATTACTTTCCTTTATGCTAGTTTATGAGCCATTCTGACACCTCAATCTGTCTGATACTCGACAAGAATTTAGGGGCCGATTTCGTCTATAGTGATGAATAAGGCTAGTGGGAACGACACGTTTAAAGTTCCCTGACTTAGGTGATACGGGAGACAGGCATCCTGAATGCATAAAGGAGATGCTGATTTACTGATCTCCTCTCCTGACTAAGGCGATCTGTTCCTTAGGTCTCACCTGAAAAAAACAGAGAGAGTAACTGTACTGACCTCATGGGCTACTCTGGGCTTCTTCACGGCCACTGCTGTGTGTACTCTGCTTTATCAACACCTGACCAGAGTAGGACGAAGTGATGCGTGCTACCTCTCTAATTTTGTGTGTGTGGACATGTGCATGCCTGTGTGGGAGTGGGTTGCATGTGTGTGTGTGTAAACATGAACATGCACTTGCATGCATGTTTATGCGGAGAGCAGAGGTCAAGCTGCCATCTGATTTTTTTTTTTCTTTTGAGACAAGGTTCCACACTGGCGTGGAGTTCACCGAGTAGGTTAGGATGGTTGACCAGTAGGCCCCAGAAACTGGCCTGATTCTGCCTCTACAGAGCTTGGGATTAAATGTATGCACAACTACACTGAACCCATGATTTCACATTGCTGTCTATTAAGAGCTTATGGTGGATGGCTTTTTATAAATGAGTTTATAAAGGGAAATCTTTATCCCAGGCTGTGGAACCTGAGAGGCAGGACCGGCTGGTTCTCAGACACCATCTTTTCTGCAATGAAGAGCATTGTGTCACTTTGTCCTTTCCCCACGAGGACATTGGTGAGGAGTGCAGGGAGGCCCTTGGCAGACAGAACCGCTCCTGTGACCACGCTGGATGGAATCTGACTCCACTGTCGTTCCAAGGAGCAGGTTTTCAGGACGGAGCTCCTGAGAGAATTACGCGGGTAAGAAGATGGAACCTGGAGCAGTTCTGATCTCTCAGAAAGACCTGGGCCTTTCTTTCTGCCTTGGGTGTCTATTCCTTCTTGGCCTGGAGTCCAAAGAGCATCCTACCCCTTGATAGGGGCTGTCTACTGACATTTAGTTCAAAGCCTTTCATAAAGTAAAAACACACAAACAAAGGTCTAAAGAGCATCAACATTCTTTTCCATTGCCGCCTCCGCCTGCGTCCTTGCAGCAGATTCTCCTTTGCAGCTGGAGCATTCCCAAGACATCGCTAAGACACTGTGCGCATCATGAAAAGACTTCAGCCACTTCCCCAGTGCTGGGGAACGGAGGGGGGGGTTGGCTAGCCCTCATGCACACTTGCATTGTTCCTTAATCAATACAGGAAGCTCAAATCAACAGAAATTCAAAGAGGTTAAGGAACATGCTCCATGCCACAAAATAGTACTGAGGTGGTAGACGCAGTAGCCAGAATTCTCGCTCAGGTCCACCTAACTCCAAAGGTTAACTCCTCCTAGCAACCTAAACACCTAGGCTGTCCAACATACTCCAAAGGAAGACATGAGAGGTACTTGGGGTCAACTCCAGCCTCCTGGGAAAAGTGAAACACATAGTACAGTAGTAACTCAGAAGTCTGAACGTCCTGGCCCCAGACAGACCTGGGGTAGAAACGAGCCTCCTTCTCTCTGCCCTAGGACAGCCTTCTCACCAGACATCTCCGGCACACCCTAGCACCCTGGCCACTCTCACGAGTGTCTCTTCACCGATGGAAGATTAACGGGACGCCAAAGCACCCCATTGCTCTGCAAGCATAAATTGCAAGGAAAACATTTAGAATATTGATTAAGTGCTTCATGCTCGAAGATTTAAATTTACCTCCTGTATTTCCAGGATTAGCTGACATAATGGGGTCAGTCTGCCGGCACAAATGATTTACAGAACACCCATTGGCATCCTTCCTTCGGAAACTCGACACTTAAAAATCTGCACTCGGTCGCAACCGGCAGAGCCCTGGGTATTTAGCGGTTCTGGATAATCGCCTCCCTGCTGTGAAGTTTCAAAATCAGTTCTGGAATGGTCCGGCCTTCTCCGGAACAAATGGACTTTACTTGGGTCCCCTAAGGTACTGGAGCAGAGGAGGGAGGGGAACCTTCTAAATATAGATCATACTCAATGTTCTCAAGCGAAACATGGAAGAGCTAAATGGACTGCCTTCCCTCCATGCCTCCGAGCCATCTGAGAAACCTAGTGATGCCCTATCAGAGTCCAGCCTGCAGTGCAAATTCTGCCTTTGGACCAGAAGGACATGGTCCAGGCTATGCCGGGAGACAGGAAATGCAGTCCTAGATTCAGATGCCGTGATTTCACAGCCTCTCTGTGCACCTTCCTCCCCTTGGGCACACAGAGAGAGTTGAGTGTTCCTGCTGAGAGCCACTGGAGCTGATGAGCTCTGACAGCCAGGGACCACTGGGGGTGTGCCTCTGCTGGGGTGCAGGGGCACAGGGGAGCAGACTCTGCACTGCTGACTTGGGCAGGCACCACTCTCACAAGAACTGGCCAGGAGGTCTGACTCTCATCTTCCACACTGCAGACAGCTGTCTGCTGGTCCCTTCTAGAATGCTGCCTCAAGGACGAGGGGAGGGGACCCAAATCTGGGGTGAACACCTGATGGCCTTCCTGTCTCAGACACGTTACATCTGGCTCACAGAAAGCTAACGTGGTGGCTGGCACTGGTCACTGTAACACGCAAACGCCCGCAGCTCTCCAGCCATCCAGCTACATCTCGGCTTTGAGGTGCTCTGCGGCCCCCTGCATCACTCTCTCGGGCTCAAAGGCCTGTCCAAAGGCTGCAGTGGCTAGCCTCCAGCAGGGAAGCCCAGTGCATCTACCAGCTAAGAGGATTCAAGCAACCCCAGGAGAAAGTTAAAACAAAACGAACCCAGGTTTTCTAGGAGGAGACTCAGTGAGTGAAGCTCATGCCATGCAAACAGCACGGGCCTGAGTTTGGCCACCAGGAGACACATATGAGCAGCCACATGCTTGCAATCCCAGCCCTGGGGAAGCAGAGACAGGCGAATCTTCATGGGGGTTCACTGCCCATCCGGCCAAACCTAATCTCCAGGTTCCAGGGGTGAGCGCTATTCCTGCCTCAGAATATGATGCATGACTTCCTAAAGAACTCACTGGAGGCTGACCTCTGCCCTACACATTCACACTCATACATGCACACTTCACCTGCAACAAGCATGCATGCAAAACTACACGCACAAACTACACGCACAAACTGAACCTGATTAAGGTGTGGTAACTCACATCTAAGACCCCAGCACTTGGGAGGCTGAGGTAAGCAGACTAACACAAACTTGAGATCATCCTGGAATACAACGTGAGACCCTTTCCCCACAAAAGAACATTGGGTATGGATTTTAGTAATCGTGGGAAGCTTTCTGCTGTAGATACCCAAGGCAATGCTACTATAGTAAGACTTGGATCCTGGAGGTCTCTGGACACCGCATCAAGAGGTCTTCGCTGATGTGGAGGGGGGCCCTGGCACTAAGACAGTGACTCCACACAGACAAGTTTCCAATATCCACTTACATCCCCAGAGATGTTTACTTTAAATTAGTGATAAGTACACTCTTTTGGTTTAAATACTGAAAGTGTTTCCAGCTGCCAGACCACTCGAGTGCACAGATGATAAAGTGGTTTATAGAATTATTAAGGTTTCTTTGTTTCTCGTGTGACCACTTGACGCACGTCGGAGAGACAGGCTAACAATAGCACAGCCTGCCTCACACTTGTTATGAATATGACTGCCAATTAATCCTGCCCTGGGAGCTTGGCAGGTTACCCTAAACCCGGTATTTTACCTCCTCAGGGGGTCAGCACTTGGACATTTTGTTGACATTTTATACTAATCAATCAACTTTTTTTTTTGTTTTTTCTTTTCAGATTTTTTTCTTTTCTTTTTGTTTTTGGTTCTTTTTGTAGAACCTTCCACATCAGCCATGGACCCATGATTTCCAGGCCCAGGGCAGGGCCACCCACTCCCCAGGTGGTTCTAGGAAGACTTTTAAAAAACATATGTTTATTCTTTCCTTTCCTTCTAAGGGGAAGTCTATCTCAAATGTTAAGACAGATTCTCCAGCCCTCCAGAGTCTTCTCATGTTATTGTGCATTTAAAAATACTGCAAGAGGCACATCTCGGAGGAAGTGAACTTTAAGGCTGCCAGCGCCTCTGACTGTCTCCAGATCCGTTACCGATGGATCCCGAGTTGGTTGGAGTCAGTTCTAATCTGAGTCACAACACAGGCGGCGGGGACAAACACCATTCGAAGATATTTCTAGGACCCCTGGCTAAAGGTAATTCATCTCCAGCCAGGCTGGCACAATAGAAAGGCAGAGGCAGAGAATGCACCTCCTGGGAGCCTGCACTGAGCAGAGCCCTGAATCAGCCAGAGGGAGACGTTCACTCGTCACTGGCACTAACCTGCGTCTATGGCTTCAAATCATCCTTCAGCCGTTCTCCATGTAGGTCACCCTAAAGAGGTCATGGAGCTACAAACTCACTGGCAAACGCTCAACCGTCCGTACCCTGTGTCCTGACCCTGTAGTCCTGAGTGCAGTGTGGACTTGAGATTTGCCACTTCATCCCTGCAACGACCTTCAGCGGGAACTAGGGCAGCTTCCCCCTCCGTCTTTCCTGTCCTTTGCTTCTTCTCACTCTCTACTCCCAGTGCAGAAAGACTGACTTGTTCAAGTGCCACAAAAGAAGACAACAAGATACACCAGCCTTGGGGCGAGCCCGCCTGCTGGTTAAGTCACCATCCCCTCAGTTGTCTCGTTTGTGAGAAGAAGGGATACCTGCAATGTCTGCCCCACAGGGGTGCTCTGAGGAGGAGGAGGACGGGGGGGGGGTGTGTGTGACACATCTGAAAACACACCACTATCCTCCTGCCACTTCTGTCTCACACCAGCGCTCCTTGGCACACCCCAGACCCCCATTCCACAGCAGGGTCCAGCAGCACCATTCCTCTGGAACAGATGGACCATGTGACCAGCTGACTAAGGGTCAGTCATCACGATGGTCACTTTTGCAGTCTTTCTGGAGCATCCACTCTGCCCACTGCCTCAATGCTAGCAGCTGGGCCAAACTCACACTCCTGGGACACAGAGGAGGAGGCCTAAAGAGTTAGCACACGGGCTAAGGCCACCCTGCTAACACCCTCATCTTACATCTCAGACCCAAAGACAAGTTCAGGGAAAGCCTCCTCTCCCAGATGCCAGAGGCTGCTCAACTCCATGGTGTGTAACACATGAAGAGAGGTGTGGCCGCCCTCCATCCCGGCCAATCCAATTCCTTCAGCCCTTTCAGCGGAGAAGTCAACAGGGCAACCCTGATGAGCATCACACAAAGCAGAGCTCCTGTGCCAACACAGGGAGGGGAAAGGCATAGTTTCTGGGGAATGATGTCATGTGTGCCTCGGCGTTGCCAGGACAACTGTGCAGTGGTATAGACTCTTCCTGGCAGGGAGGGTTGGCTGGCTCTATCTGTGTTGGAGGTGAGATATGTACCACAAGAACACCACACGTCAGGAGCTGAGACAGTGACAGGGAAAGGAGCTGCAGACACAGAGAACACACTTTATGGCTAACAGAGTCTTCTCCACTCCTGGAAGGACACTGGAGTGTCATGGTTTCCAGTCTGAGATGTCACCTAGTTACCCTATCTGACCTTCTGAAACTGGGCAAGCTGAACATAGCCTGCTAGACTGTGTTGAGAGAGGAGTGAACTTCTGTTTTAGTTTTTGAATGCTGGGGTCTATGTAGTTTTTCAGTCACAGGAAACTTAATAACAGACTTTGGGTGGCACCTGAGTCACCCTTTGTGGATCTAAATGTATACAGAACGGTGCAGACTCTGCTCAAGCACAGCCCCCCCCCCCTTGCTACTCAGAAAGCATCCCTGGCCCACCGTCCTCAGCTTGTGATGACGAGGTCTCATCCTTCATCTGTGTTGTGTTTACTGACACTGGCATCTGAGGATGGGAAGCACAGAGAGCCAAGGCTGACCATGTGCAGCAGGAAAGTGAGGAGACAGGGCCAGAGTCCTGAACAGAAACAGGAAAGAGACTGATCTTGCCATTTCTGATGCTAGATCCGCCCCCACCAGCCGGGAAGACTCAACACATCTCTTCTTCACTTAGACCAAGGGCCCTGCTGCAGGAGCAGTAGATGCCACTGAGCACGCCCTATGTGGCCTCCCAGCTCTGATACTCACTGCAGAGGGGGAACTGAAGATGGTAAGGGTCTAGAGAGTGGTTCGGAAATCCAAAGAAGGCTGGGACTGCTGTTGAGCGGTGTGATCTGATGTCTCCCTGCTGTGAATGATTATGTACGAAACTGTGTGTTGGGAGTGAGGACCCGTAAGGTCTATGAGACAGAAACTGAAGCTCAGCCGAAGGGCACGAAGAGTGGGGCAGTGTCATACAGAGGGGGAAAACTGCTCAACACTTTCTAGAGAGCATGACGCTGTGGGTGAAGAAGGCATTCGTAGGACTGCTCCACAGGGGCTGACCCTTGTCAGGGAGCTGGGGAAGGAGAGGCGCTCTTCGGGAAGAGTGAGGTCCCATCACAATGGCTTGAAAGTAACACACACCAAGTCCTTGGACTCCACCTTCAACTCTGCATGCACTAGGCATGGCGGCACATGTCTATAAGCCCCCTTTATATACACAGCAAGTTCAATGCCTGGAAGGCTCACATGAGACCCTGTAACAAGCAAAACAACAGCAACTAGACTAACTAGTTTCCCTGGCATGGCAGAAGGCAGATGCCACCGTGTGGCTACCTCCTCCCTCAGCATATAGGAACAACCATGGATAGATGATGTTCTTAGATTACCAGCACTGCTGTGTGGTCCACCATCTCTGCAGACTTGAATAGAAACATCATATTCCAGAAGCCTGTGTCCTCAGATGAAAGAGCTAGGGCATCAAGCCGCAGTAACTGCCCTTCCCCACCAACCACCACGGGAGCACCCAAGGAAGCGAAGTGCGTAAGAACCATGCAAACTTCCAAATCACTAATGTCTTGTTCACAGCTGAATACTCACTGCTATGACAACTCAGTAAAATGACAGAACACACACCCTGACTGAAGATGGGAAACGGCAATGTTTATATTTTCAACTCAGGCACACCTGGGTTTGTCTTCCAGAAGTTTCTTGATCATTTTCACTGCACTCGGTGCACATAAAGGCTTTTCATACACTGTGCAGCTCCTCTGGCTCTGGAATAGCATTTAGTTTTGCCTTGTAAATAATTAGCCTCTCCAGGACTCTACGTTTACCTTCAGAGATAGTTCAACATTTCATGTTTGTCTGAATAGCTGTGATGACGACAAGCCAAGAGCACACTCTCTCTCTTTGGTATGTTGTTGCCTATCACAAACACAGAAGCAGCCACAAAGATAGCCAGTCCGGCTCTACAATCACCACCCCCCCCCAAAAAAAACTCCTTGGTGATGCATCTGCCCAGCCTCCTTGTTTTATAGAGCCTTGACCAAAGGCTGACACCGAGGTTGTACTCTGGCTTCCTCATGCACATGACTCCCACACCATAAATAAAACACAAGTGTACACATGTATTTTTTTTTAGAAAAATGATTCAAATCTGAGTGGCATTGCTACCTGCCCTGTGTATCTTTTGTATGAGTACACGTTCTCCTGGAAGGCAGCTCCAACGGGAAAGCCTAACCCACTTCTCACCTGAAGATTTGCACAAGGTGGCAGAACGTGTGTGGGGATTTCGTTTTCAGACCCTGCGGGCCCTGGTGGCTTGTTCTTGACCCGGAAGGCAGTGGTGGTGGGGGCAGTGGTGGTCTGTACTGGGAGGGCTGGCTGCCACATGGTCACGTCTGAGCCATTGCCGAAGGCCTGAATTGCATTTTCTATAGTAAACAAAAGGAAAGCCCGTTTCAGAGGAAAGCAGCAAACATAACATACAGGATGCATATGGCCAAAGAGACACTAGAGAAATTCTGGTTATAGCACCGGATGTCTCACCTGTCCTGCCATCCATCCAACCTCCCATCTGCCCATCCTCCCATCCTCCCATCCTCCCATCCATCTACCCCTCCATCCATCCTCCCATCCATCTACCCATCCACCCATCCTCCAATTCTCCCATCCACCCATTCTCCCATCCACCCATCCTCCCATCCATCTACCCATCCACCCATCCTTCCATCCATCTATCCATCCACCCATCCTCCCATCTACCCATCCATCTACCCAACCTCCCATCCACCTTTCTAGTTCTGAGAACCAATCTCTTGGTGCTCAAAAATCAATCCACTCATTAAACACTGAACGAGACACTTGTTATACTATAAATAAAGCAAGTATTTATTATGGGCCCTTTGAAAGACATTCTCAAACTCAGAAGTAGCACCACAGCTACATATTTTTCCAAGAAAAAAGAAATCCCTGCACTGTGTCAGAACTCTGTACTGAATGGAAATTAACTGGTGTCTTCTCTTTCCCCTGAAGCCGAGGCAGCGCGAACACTCACTTGGCAGCAAAATGCAGCTAGTTCCTTCAGAAGAAAAATCTACCTCAAACCTCATCAATATCTAGTGAAAATTTAAGTGTGATTATTTTTCTCCTTTCTGCTTCTAGTCTTCCAAACAGAATCTGCATAATTAGATAGGCACAGCCCCGTCTAAATGAAAAGTTTGGAATGTGAAACTTTCAAAGCTTATTATAATTTCATGGGATTAGATTGTTTTTGCGGCAAGAGTAAATTGGTTGTGTGTTGCTCCCTTCCCAAAATGAATAAAAAACAGTTTTTAATCAGGTCTTCGGGGATTTGCCCTGGATTTAGGAATTTTTTATTTCATATTCATTGTATAAGAAATCAAACTCCTTCATTTGGGACCTGAAAGTGCAAATTGCTAATACATGACGCTTACTTGGCACTTTCTGATACAGAAGACAAAAGAACTAAGCCTCATCTTCCCCCTTAGAAGTGACATTTTATCTCAGAACTGCTATCCATCAGTTTAGCAGAACCGAAAGTTAGTTTTCTACGGCTCTACATTTGGGGTGTAAGAGACAGCTTCCAAATCATACAAATGCAGCTTGTGTTTCCAGCTAGGTCCTGTGGTTTACACGCTACACAAGACATGGAGAAGGGCAAACTTGTAGACCAGGTTCTTTCAGCAACCTCAGGACACGAACAACGCAACACTCTGCTTTTCCTTGTTAGACACAGGAGAGAAAGTTGTCGTTTGTGAAGACTGCCTTTGCTGTCCCAGGAGCGTCAGCCTCATCCCGCTGAGCTCAGCTGTTCTCACACTCATTCTCTGACATGTTACTGATCTAACCCTAAACTCCAGGGATGGCTCCGTGTACTAAGCCTGAGGTCCTGAATAGCAGTGGAAGCAACCGTATCCATAAGCAGAATTTCAGTCCAGGAATGAAAAACGCAAAAAGACATCCGTGGGTGACAGTATGTGCTAAGAGACAACGAAGAAAGGAGGGGCATGAGGAATGGGGCCGGGGTCTAGATTAAGTGGCCCGGGAGGCCCCTGGGAGGAGGACACAGATGCTTTCTCGCCTTCCTCTTCTCTCATCCCTACAAATCCATGTGCCATGAATTGGCTGGAAAATGACCACTTCCCATTCCCAAACCATGACCAAACAATTGATTTCAGTTGCGTTCACGGTAGGGCGATGTGAGAGAAGCCTGGCTTCACTGGACGGAGGTGGAATGAGGTTTCTACATGAGTCACATCCAAAAAAACAAAACTGTACCAGCTTCTAGGTCAGGGCCCTTTGTAAGACACTGCATTTGCAGCCCTGTGTCCCTTCCAAACCAGGCTAAACAGAACGATTATAAAAGCCGGTGGCTGCCTTTGGCAATCATTTGTATTTAAGTCATTCATAAGCCTGTTCCCCCCCCTTCCCTGAAATGTTGCCAAGGAGGGACAACTTTAATTTCTCTCCGAGGAACAAATTTTCCATTGCTTTATTTTTGCTTAAACTTGTATTCAACCAGGAGAGTACAAAAAGTGAAATAAACAAAAAGAAAAAACAAAACAACCCAATGCATCAAACAAAGCCCAAACAAGAGGTCCTCCTGTAACATGCGGGTACACCCAAGGTCTCTGCAAATGCCTCCACACTGATGGCACATTTTGTGGGTCTGAACGCTAAGAACTCAAAACATCATTTTATTTTTAGGAGAACCGAAGTAAGGCACTGAAGTTGCATTGTTTGAAGCATTTATCAAGAAGTTGGGTTTTACTTTTCAACGGAGGAAATTTTAGTGAAATGCCCATGAGATATTTTCCAAAGAGTTGGTAAGTTACCAGATAATTCTTCAAAAGATAGTAAGTAAGCATACAGCATCATGCAGAATTTATCACTTGAGGACAGAGTTCATAAGGGGCACGGCTGAATGTTGGTGCCTGTCACTCAAGAAGCTGGACCTGGCCCTTGATGCTCAGGACCATGCTTCTACAGTAGGTCCTCCAAATACCATTCATGAACATGGTCTTTGGAAGTCGGGGGCTGCACGGAGATTGAAGCTTTAGATCTTAACTCTACCATTCCGAGTCTGGGAGAATACTAATCTTTAACTCAGCGCTGTCACGTGGATATGATACCTGTATTGCCTAGGGTTCCTGTGCAGCTCGTGTAGAACTGCATGAATTCTATACTCCCACAATATGAGCTGTGTCTCAGCTGGAGAGCCGTGCAGAGCACGATCGTCCTACATGGAGACGTATGCTAGGGAGACCTGGGGTCCATCTGTACATCTCTATCCCTTTGTCAAACATGATTCTAAATTGCCTAAAGAGTGTTTGCTCCCAAAGAGGAGCACCCTGCTCACAAGGGCTCAGCTCAGCTCCCAGGAGCACCCACATCCTGACTGTCTCGGCTGTGCTGCCGGACTTCCCCATCAAGATAGATCCATGGCTTTCACTCGGAGCCAGTCCTGACGATGCAAGAGGCTGCCGTGTCAACATTCTAATTTCCCCGAAGAGTCCTTGGAGGCCTGTCCTATCCACTTTGCCTGAGCTTTGCACATTGTACATTCCTACCAGGTTTTCAGAACCTGCGAATGGACTCAACACTGGCTGCCAAGATCAGAACTTGATCTGTGGGTAGAAATACTCTTTCCCACACAATACACTCTCAAACATTTGAATCTCTCATCCTCGCTGGCCTTTGGGAGCACGGTCTTGGCAGCACCCAGCTCATCACTTGTGTGGCTCCCTGCTGTGTCACTGAGTGTGCCAAAAGAAGCAAGAGTCACCACTCGCCATCAGGGAAGGGGAAGGAGAGGGAGGGGGCAAGGAACATTAAGGGGAGCATTTGAGCTCAAGGAGAAAACATGGATGCTCTGGCGTGCTTTTTGTTGTTTTAAATACTCACTGAGACACGTATTGTCCTTAAAAAAATTCAGGAACTTCAAGCACTCTTCCAGGTCGTTGCCGCTGTTGCTGCAGTCACACCAGGGGGCCACACTGAGGCTGCTGGAGTCTATGTAGTTGGGGGTCATGACCGTGCCTGAAAGAGAAGAACACAAGGCCTGTTGTCCTCCTGTGTTGACGTGGACTTTTCCGTGGCCCAGGAAGAAAAACACAAGGTGTGCTGTCCTCCTGTGTTGACGTGGACTTCCGTGGCCCAGGAAGAAAAGCACAAGGCGTGTTGTCCTCCTGTGTTGACGTGGACTTTCCCGTGGCCCAGGAAGAAAAACACAAGGCGTGTTGTCCTCCTGTGTTGACATGGACTTTTCCGTGGCTCAGGAAGAAACAAATGTCCGTCTGACGGTGGAAATGCCACGGCTAATTAAAAATGCCGTGTTTGCCGGGTGGGGAAGTATGTTAAGCGGAGCATTTTCTTGGCGATTTATCTTGAGCACATAAAATAATTTATACATTTACTTTAAAAATTAAAAGCAAACTCCTTGGGCTGTATTTAGGGTATTTTCTTCCTGCACAAATGGTATAGATGTCATGGAGAAGGCGAGAATTAACTTAGAATGTATGAGCTTCCAAATCCCTTGCATTTTCTTGAAAATGTCATTAATCTTCATAAATAGTACTGGGTGCACGTAAGAATTCTTTTAAGGCTTTTAATCCAGTTTCCTCGGAGGCAAATGGTTTCTTTAGGGTAACACAGGGAAAAGTGGATGCCTCCAATAAGATCCCCACATCCTGATTGCCTACAGATGTTCTGAAAGAGGCTTCCTCTCCCAGATTCTCAACCGATGTCAACAAACTCATCCAAGGTGGGAAAGCAGCAGAAATGGGGCTGGGGATGAAGTTCAGTTGGTAGTGTGCCTATTGAATCTGCCCAAAGGTGGACTTGTGTGGGTGGCGTACGCCATCGTCCCAGAACTTGGCAGATGGAGGCAAGAGGACCAGGAGTTCAATGTCATCCTTGGCTATGTTGAGACCCTATCAAAAGAAGAAGAAAGAACAGAAGGAGGGAGGGAGGGAGGGAGGAAGGGAGGGAGGGAGGGAGGGAGGGGAAAACCAGTGGCGCTTGCCCAGCCCGACTCCTGAAGTATCATCTGTGGGCCACAACGGTTCCCACAGAGATGCTGTGTGGGCTTTCCTGCTTATGACTTGTGGTTTCTCTGGTGAGTTCTCTGCTGGGAGAAATACACAATGCATTTATATTTAACACAACCCAAATGTCTTCTCCTGGGTGGCTCACACCAGGCAATGCCCACGGATGCCAAGAACTTTCTGTTTTTAGTTGCTTTATGGAAGGAAGAAGAAATGGGTCAGCGATCCAGAGAATGAGCCTGGCTATAAAGAGAATGGTTCTAGAAGCTCTTCAAGGGTCAAGGACACATTGTCATTGCCCCACTGCTCTTACTTCTTTGAACTTGGATCTCATTATTAACATGAGACTTTAATCTGCATCGTCCAGGGAGGTCTAACTCACCGGGCACCAGTGACAGAATGAGGGGTCAAACCCCCTGCCCCTCGGATGCTGGCTACAGTGGATTCTGACATGCGCAAAAGGCACACACAGCTCTGTGCAGAAGTCAGGTGCCACTGACTCAGGGAACCACGGAGAAGAGACCCAGAACCAGAAGAGAAAGATTTCTTGGCCTGCACAAACACAATCCATCCACCATTTGTTCCGTCCATTTCATCATCCTCAGGCATGGAAGGCTTTGCCAAGCCTAGGAGTGAGCTCACAGAAATGCTGGCAGGGCCTCTCCTTGGCCACTCCAGGGGAGTTCATGAGCGCGAACTCCTGGAAGGACACAGGCTGAAGTACTAACTATGATTACATCTGCAGAGATTGACGTTGTCCTCTGGGGGCATCCCCGGTGTTATTTTTCCTTTTCAAGCAGCGAGTATGCCTTAATTGCTTTTGTTGTTTCTGCAATTCCATCTTTTCATACGTAATCCCAAATAGAGACTAAGACCTTCATCAAAGAGGGCATGAATACGTTTCTGCAGTTCCAATTTAAGGAGGGCGTGCACGCTCGTTGGCTAGAGCCACAGGAATGGTGCGTAGCTGGAGCAGCGGAGACAGCATTATCAGAGGTATTACATGTGGAGCACACACGTCCCTTTGGGAAGTTGGGAGTGGCTGGGGCGTCGAGAACTAGCAACAGCTTTGCATTGAAGGCTCTCTCACGTAAACCAAAGGCAATCACTGGAGACATTCTCATGGAGGGTAGCCTGTGCTGTCTTTCTTGGAGGAAGGCAGCTCCTGCTGGTGATGCGTGTGACCGAACATGGCCCCGGGGAGGGAGATGCCGCTGAACCAGGGCTGTATGACAGCTGCAGCTACTCTCCTTTTCCACAGTCTTCAGTGTTCCTGCTCAAAGGCCAACTGTGACGGAGCCCTGACAGAGAAGCTTCAGCTGTCCCTGGGACCTGTGGATACCAGCTTTCTTCCTGCCGGCCTCTGATGTAAATCTGCCTCTGTTGGGATGTTCCCCCTACCTTTGTTTAATTTCACTGCTCTCTTGTATACTGAAAGTATGGCCCAACAGTTATTTACAGGAAAAGAAGTTTAGCCTTAAACAATCCCTTGCACACGAGGAGTCAAATGACCAGGCAGTAATGGCAGGAAACTTCTTAGTGTTGGAATTGATTTCCAAAGGGCCTTTCTTGGGAACATCTTCTTTGACTTCCAAGCTCCTGCTCTCCAAAGTTCCCTTATTTAATTAACTGTGTTTGCCTTTCTCTCTTCTTCCAAGGCCCATGGGCTCCCCCGCTTTTGTTCTGCGTGGCCAGTTCCCCAGTGGAGACGCCTCACTTCCTTTAGAATCTGGAGCCTCCCCGTGCTCCTTTCTCCTGCATCCATTCCTCCCTCCCTCCTCCTCCCTCCTCCTTTCTCCAGGCTATCTAAACTCTAATACAGAGGCTCCTTGGAAGCTGTCTCCTGTACAGACATCACAGGCTGCAGCAGACAGATCTGTAATCCAGATTCTCCCGTCCCCCGCCCTGCTCCCTCCCAGGTCTTACCAATCAGTCCAGAATAGGCCAGGAGGCAGTCAGCATAGTTCTCCTTTAGACAGCTGCTGGCGGACCTTGACTCGGGCTGGCAGTTGGTAAAAAAGTCCGCAAGGCGCGACCTGCAACAGAAAGGGGTGGTGGTACACTGAAAACACCCCGGGCCTCTGAACTGAGAGAAGGGGTCTGGGGAGATGCTGCTAATAACAGGCTCAGGGTGTTGCTGCCTGGAAGATCAACTTCCTAGGCTTCACAGCACAGGAGCGGCGGCTGTGGCTGCTGAGACTTAATTGTGACTTCAAAACAGTTAGTAGAGGATTTGGGATGTTCACAGTACAAAGACATGATACACGTCTAGGGCAATGAACGCGCCAATTAGTCAAATCATTACACACTGCAGATACATGTCTTGAAATGTCACCTCCATAGCCCATAAATATGTATGATATGGTATGTGTCTATGACAAATACAAAATACATATGAAGGGAGAGAGAATAATACCATCTTTGGACAGACATAACAGTAATTCTTTTACAATATGCCTCTTTATGCTCGCCTGCTCTCCCTCACCCTGCCCACCCCCAGAGGAGAGATGAGCACTAGAATACGGTTGTACCCTCCCTTCTTCAACCTTCCCCCTCCCCCTCCCCAAGCCTGCATCTACCTGTGTGTCTGCCTGTTTGGACAGAAATCTTCAGGGTCTCTAACTGGAGAAATCGAGAGGCTTTGAAGTTTCCATTCAATATTTATTTCTGACTAGGCTTATTTGCATCTTTAGGAAATACGCTTCTCCACACGCTCACCGGAGATCCACAGTGGGAAAATATTTACTTTATACAGAAACCTGTTCCTGGCATCAAAATTGGATCCTACAGGCCATCTGCTCCCATAATTCCTAGATCCTTGAAAAATGCATGTCTCTGTCTCTTGAGGTTTTTTTTTTTCTTTCCTCCAGCCCAGGCACAGTGATGTCCCTAGCCCCATGCCAGTAAAAAGCTGCTTTTTCCAGGAGTGAAGGGTTTGTCAAGAGGTGTGGGTGAGGCTCTGTGTGGGCAGAGCAGGCTTGTGGCTGGCCTTGTCTGCAGGGTCCCTTAGCCAAGGTATGGCTGTTAGCATTCCCAGAACGCTCCAGAGGTAAGCACCATTCAACAAGAATCCCTGAGTGGTGGTAAAGTTGTGGATACACAGAAGTGAAGGGAAGCCATGGACTCATTGGTCTGGGGAGGAAGAGGGCTTGTTTTTGCCATGGGGCTGTTTTAGGATCTTCAGGGGATAATGTTGGGGAAACCCTGACTAAGAAGAGGCCTCTTCTGAGGCCATTTTGGCACAGTAGTCCTGTTTCTAGAGGACATAATGGACGTCAAGAGGTAAGCTCCCCAACGATGCACCCCTCAGTCAGGTCAAGCTCCCCAACGATGCACCCCTCAGTCAGGTCAAGCTCCCCAACGATGCACCCCTCAGTCAGGTTGGCTGCTGACATGCCCAACTGATTCTACTTCCTTGCACAAGAGAAACTGTAACTCTTTTAGCTTGGTATGCTCCCAGAGAGCCTGAGTTCCCAGCATTGAGCTGGGCAGGGCTGTAGAAGTTAAACGTTTGTAAAGCCCAATTTCTTGTAGCTTTTGGGGTGGTGGCGGGTTTGTTTAATTTTTGAAATAAGGTCTTGCTATGTAGTCAAGACTGTCCTCAAACTTGTTATCCTCCTGCCTCAGTCTCCCAAGTGCTAGGATTATAGTCATGAGCTAGTTAACTAGGTAAGTCCTCCTATGTCCTGGTCAGTGGTCACAGCTCATAGTACACTCCAGGGGCTCTGCGTTCTGGGTGTGGGCTCTTCGCAGGGCTGCAGGCTAAGCAACATGGCTCTGGGCACCACCCCTCCCCCAGCAGGTGAGCCACTGAACGTGTGAACACCTGGACCACAAACATAGCCAAGGCCTTGCTGGTACCCTCCGCCTTGTATTAAACACAAGGAATGGCAAAAGATCTGGCTACTTCTACGGTCTGCCTAAAATATTTCTTTACTGCAGAAAATTTCTAAAGATACCTTTGGCTTACTCAACTGGATCGGAAGACATTCAGCTTGAATGGAGTGTTAATTTAAGGTGAAAAAAATCCTGGCCATGAAATTAATGCTCTAATGGCCCCGGGTCTCTAACCTGACTCCAGCTCAGACAGTTCTACACAGAACCTGGATGATAGGATAGTAGTGACCTGGAGCCTTCCCCTCCCCTGCTGCCACCTGCTCTTGGAAGTGACACTGGGTCTCTGGAGCACACAGTTAACTAATGACACTGTGGTGGAGATTATGGTCCCTCCGTACAGGCTAACACCCCAAGAATTGGCTCACAATGGGCCCTGGAATGGAGGCTAATTGAATCAGTACATCGCAGAAAGCATACACCTGATGGGGAGAATTAAACAAAACATACAGCTCTGAACAGAACCCCGATGGCTGCACTTGGAGAGGAATGAAGATCCAGGCTCTAAGACCAATAAGGCTGTGACCTACGATCAGAGACTCAGGATGGAAGAAAGCAGCCGCAAGATTAGCATTGAAGACGCCAGTGTTCAGAGGAAGACAGATAATCCCACTTTACTGGAATTATCCAGCAAGCAGAGCATGGGCCAAAAAACACCCATGAAATACAGTGGGGGAGCGCTATGAAGACCACACGCTCCCTACATAGTAGAAAGACTGGGGCTCTTTTCCTAGCTCATTACCCCCTTCCACCCTTGGGGGTGCTCTGAACTTTAAATATATCCCATGTCTAACCTAAAGGACAAGACTTTCCCCATCTCTTCTCCAGGCAGTGGCCAGCATTTTCAGCTAGCGTATACTATAATTTTCCTCATACACTTGAATAAAACTGAATAAACTCTCCTCGAGCCTCCTTCTGAGTCTGTTTTTAAATTCTTTTATTAATGAGACCAAGAACCCCAAAAGAGAACCTTTGTGTCTCTGGGTACAAGACCAGGGTAGCAAGGCAAAGTTTCAGAATCCAGGTACGTACATGGGCACTGAAGGCACCCCCATTTCTAGGATCCAGGTGAGTACATGGGCACTGTGAAAACACCCCCATTTCTAGGGGTCTATCTGCTCCACACTGACCCCCACACTCACAGTGGAGATTACGGGGCTCCTATGATGCAGAAGGATCACCTGATAGAAGAACTCCACACACTAGTATGCTAGAGTCAGCTTGCTATGGACAGGTGGGCCGTGTTGCGGAATTGTGGGAACTGCTTGGCATTAGAGTAGCGGATTGAAAACACCATAATAAGGGTATTTATACTGTGGTAGTCAGTCAGTGATAGAGAGCAGGTTGTCCTCAAACAATAAATGAACACCATGTCGAAGAAACAGTTGGTCCTATGGGAAAGACTGGGCTGTGTCCCAGCCATCCGAAAGAAGTCCTCTGGGCCAGATTTCTACTCCTATTTTTCTGGTGCCAAATAAAGCCCTGTGGCACCAGGTAAACTCCAACTTCAGGCTCTTCCAAGGACAGACAGGAGTTCGTCCTTTACAACATCCCCCCCAATCACAGTCCTCGGCTTTGAGTGATGAGGATTGCATGTCTTAGTCAAGTCTGTGTTCCAGTGCAGTGACCAGCACTGCTTTGTTGGTGCTTCTGATAGGATGATGACAAAGACCTTGTCAACCCTTAACTCAACTTCCTGCCCAGAAGCCATAAGCATCACGCAAAGGGATTATGATAATACCTTGGCTAATTCTTTTTTTGTTTGTTTGTTTTGTTCCATTTTGACAGGGTCTTGTGTAGCCCAGGCTGGCCTCAACAGCTAAGAGTGACCTCAAATTCCCAATCCTCCTACCTCCACCTCCTGAGTGCTGGGAGAACCGGTTTTTTCCATCACAGTCAGCAAGCCCTTGAAAACAGTGGAGAAAGGCTGCTAAGAAAACCAAAACCAACCCTAACATGGATCCCTTAATTTGGGACCCTAGTCTATATGGATGCACAGCTCCCTAGGCCTGGAGGTAGGGGGGAGGGCCTTGGACTTCCCACAGGGCAGGGTTCCCTGCCCTCTCTCAAGCAGGATGGGAGAGGGAGGAGGGGGTGTGGGGGAGCGGGAGGGGATTGGGAGGAGAGAAGGAAGTGTAAATAATTGAATGGAAAAATAAAAATTAAAAAAAAAAAGAAAACCAAAACCCAAGGTGAGTGAAGACTTTAATAGACAGTTTTACAAATGACCTAGTTTTTCCCTGGCAGATATTTTGTTGTTACAAGGTTTGACTCCATTTATTTATTCCTAATGTTTCAATTAGCACACAAAGTAACAGGTTTCCCTGTGACCATTCATATCACTTAGTTTGGGTTAATTTCTTTCACAGATCATGCCTTTCTCCTGCCTCCTTGCCCTACCTCCCAGCTCACCCAAATCCTAATTTTATACTTAAATCTTAGTCCTAGAGTAAAAGAGGGAACAGCAGAACCTGGATTTGAATACTCGGGTTTTCAAACCAGCATGATATAGGCTATAGGATGGTGAGGCCACAGGATGCAGGATACAGGCTATAGGGTGGTGAGGCTATAGATGCAGGATACAGGCTATAGGATGGTGAGGATACAGATGCAGGATACAGGCTATAAGATGGTGAGGCTATGGATGTGGGATACAAGCTATAGGATGGTGAGGATACAGATGCAGGATACAGGCTATAGGATGGTGAAGCTACGGATGCAGGTGAGACTAGAAGGGGAAAGAATTGATGAACTCAGCTTGGATTTTGTCCTAAAGGCACGGGAACCACTGAAGGACTTTAAACTGAGAGGGTACCATGGTTAACATGTGTGTGGTGAAGCCTCTTCCTTAGACCTCTCCGACAATCAGCAAAGATGGACTTAGGACCTACGTGTACCCACTCTGCTGGGGCAGTGACAGGGCACATAGAGAAGAGGATAACGTGTCCAAACGGTGGAAGCCACGCTGCAGAAGGCTACAGAAAGGACCAGAGTGTGAACAGTTTAGCAGAAGATGGTGCTGTAGTGGGAAAGACAGAGTGTGGGTTTGCAGCTGTGGCTCTTCCGAGCACATGGCATCTCAACAAGTCAGGTTTTGGTAGGTGGTTTGATCACCAGCTCTTGCATCAGCCCAGCAAGCATCGACTACCTAATCACCTACTGTAGGCACAGCTTCGGCAGCCCTGGAACACCCTTCATGCAAACACCTCCACCTGCTGACCCTGAGTGATGAAGCCATACTCTAATCGGCTTCAGCGGCTTCCCTGCCTGAACTGCTGCGGTCTAAACAAGGAAGCGTAGATGTCCAGCATGGGATTAACAAAGAAACTCCACCGCTGGATTTCTTATGGAGACATGAAATCTCCATGACTACGGCAGTGATGAGCTCTGATTGTTTTTATCTGAGAAAATGAAAAGGAAATGAATAGGCAGTGATGTAGAAATGCAGCGCCCTCAGACACAGAAAACGCCCGCCTCCCTGCCTTCATCCCCCACACTTGAAGAAGAAAGGGCTGGCAAATACCACGAGGCCCTCAGGAGATCTGAAAGACAGGGGCTGGTGTAGAAAATAGCGTATTAAAGGGAGCACACTGCTAAACGCAGGTAGAAAAATGATTACAATGATAAAGTCTTGAAGCATCTTAAGCAGCAGATGGTCTCCGGACAGTGGGAAGGGGAAACCGTTTACCTACTTTCTCTGTAACTTTTAGGAACATCGTGTTATAAAGAATAGGCAAACATGTACCAGCAAGGTCGGTGTAACTCCTAGACCACGGTGAACCCTGAACCGCTTTCTGGGACACACCGCATGGATGAGAGACACCTGGTTGGTGGTGCTGAGCCCGGGATGAAATACTGTGACCCCGAATGGCCTCCACCTGACACTAGCCACAGCTGCTGAGAATGTCCCTTAACGTCTTAGCTCCGGGGTTTCCTTCTGGAGATATCAGAAATGCGGCCTGCGAGACACAAGGCTGCCCTACTCAAACAGATGACAACACAACACTCCTTTTTGTGTTTCCAGTATTACTGCTACCCACAACCCATTCTGCCGTCAGCCATGTTTCTAGTGCCAAGACGCCCGGTTTCCTCTGAGGGCGTAGAACGGGACCTTCTCTAAAGACCCCTCATCTAACTCACAAGGCCACAGAGGCCGGGCACCACCTCAGGGTTCCAGGGCAGGTTTCCACAGGTGGCATACTTAGCAGAATGAATGTCACTAACAGCTCTGCGGGGAGGGTGAAGGACAGACACTGGTTTTCCTTTCCCTAGGGCCTTGACATCATCCAGAACAGACTTGTTCTTGGGACTTCATCCTCATGTTCGTCTGCCTTTAGAGACAGCAGTGGGCACCAACGTATCTTACATATTGTGAGGGATTCTATGAGGGCAGGGCATGCATGTGAGGGCCTACATAAGAGAGGGTGACCCTATCTGTGAATTATTCTCTCCTTTGGCTCTTCGGAGTTTGCCAGAATCCATACAGTCCCAATGAAAATCGTGAATTTGGTAGAATGCCAGCCTAACACACTTGGAGTCCTGGCTTTGATCACTAGTAGAAAACCAGCTGTAGTGGTACATGGCCCAAATCCCAGCACTTGGGAGGTAGAGGCAGAACAATCAGGAGTTCAGCTTCATAGTGAGTTTGAGGCCAGCCTGGACTACATGACAACCTGGGCAGTGGGGAGGGAAGGATGAGAAATTTTCTGGAAACCCCCTTTAAACGTCAGGACTACCGTTCCCATCACTTGGCTGATGGAGCTTTCTCAGCCAGAGTGCCAGTAGAAGGCCGGCTGTTCTGGGAACATCTCTCTACTCCAGACACCTCAGCTGGTGACTGAACTCCCTTCCCTGTCCCAGCTTCTTTCTTTACTTTGGAAGATGGGGCCAATGCCAGGTGAGCTACCTTACAAGGTTGGTGATTACACAGAGTTCTTCATGTGTTTAGTAAATGACCTTAGCCCTTGTGCTCCAGCGGCCTGCTGCAGTGCACAGCTGGACATCTGTGCTCCAGCGGCCTACTGCAGTGCACAGCTGAATATGAGATCCAGCATCCTTACTGCAGTGCACATCTGGACAGGCTCTTTCAGGGAATCTGAGCCTGTATTAAATACATTCTGTAGAAGGTGTTATTTTTCTGGAGGTAACTTAGCCAAAGTGACTAGATCCAACAGTCTCTGTGACACCCCTGTGCTTTGAATCAGGGAGGCCTCTGTGCCTAAGTAGTTCTCACCCCATTTCCTCAATTCCTGATCAGCTCTACTCTGGTTAACATCGACCAGGACTATGGAGATGACCCAATCATTTCTATCCCCTTATTTTCCTGGCCTTGACCCAAGGGCAAGGGTTCAGCACATGGGTCCCAGGCTTCCCTCACCATACTCCATGCCTACCCTACAGTGCTTTCTACGAAGTTTAGCCTGAGGAAGGATCTGGGCATCACATGGGCATCTTGCAGCTTCCCCATGTCTTCTGCAATCAGAAGCTTTCCAGGTTCAGACAAGACAGGCTGCAGGACTGCATCCTTATCCTTCCAGCTCACATCAGACCGCAGTGGCCCTGAGGGTAGTCCAGTTGGCATCCAATCCGTTCTGGCACTCCTCCCGGGGCCACTTTGCATGAGCACTGACAGCCATCAGTCAGCACGCACCAGGGAGCTGACATGGCCAGACAGCGGCTCTCACACTGGCAACTATGCAAAGTGAGATGTGGGTATTGGCGGCTAATCCAGTCCCAACCAGGAGCCTCCGAGCTGGTGTCCCAGAGTTGCCCTTCAGCTGGGCTTCCTCCCTGACTACCCACAGCTGATTCCTCACAATGCAGAAACTAACCGCAGACAACAGGAGCACCGAAAGATCACAGACAGCCCTGCGCTGCATCTCCAAGTCAAACAGAGTTGTTTGTATTACCCATGACACGTTACGTCTATTAGCGCAGAAAATCTAGCTTCGCGGTGCTTGTTCTTAAGGGAAGAAATTGAAGGAGCCAAGAAATTGGAGGCTTTCTGGCTGACGAAACAATCACAACGCTCTCAGCCACCCAACAGTGGTCTGCTGGGATAACCGCAGGTGACAAATACGCTAAATCCCTTTAGAGTAACTCTTAGCTCAGAAGCCCTTGATATTTCTGCAGGGAAAATTAATAAATCAGTTTTGTGACAATTTGGCCACAGGGAGAAATATAAATCTAGATGTTCAACCAATCTTCCACCAGGAGAGCTACACAGTAAGGCTCCAGACCAACATGGTGTGAACTGACATTATGTAGAATTCAGAGGCCCTGTGTCTTCAGGGGAGAATTTCAGAAGGAGCTTCATATTCATCCTGGAACTGAACTCTCTCAGCAGCAGCAGCTTGGGGACTCTGGACAGCAAAGGTCACCCACTGTGGCTTCATTTAGTTATTCAGGCTCACTCTTGCCTCAGAAACAAGTCTGAGATGCGTTCTGGTGCAGCTACCCTACAACAGAGTCAAGGGACGTACTGGCGAGGGGGCTGAGGGCCACAGACAGGTAAGGGTACAGAATGTGCATATCCCTGCTAAACAGGGAGAAACTACAGATCCGGAGCTGAGCTTTCTAACATCCCTGGGGAGCAAAGTCAGTGACTAACACAATCCATGACACCTGAAGAATTAAAACAGTTATGTGTGTGAGGAAACCACACGTGAAAGTATGCATATGCCTGTGGGCTTTTTTATTCCTAAAGCTGTCTCCCTTACTCTTCCCATTGCCTGATAGGAAGGCAATCGCAATGGCCCTTAAGAATGCAAGGCAGGTTAGTAATCCCAGGACTAGGGAGGTGGAGACAGGAAGGAATATGGCTGGGTGGAGAGAGGAATGTAAGACAGGAATAAGCAGGAGCTCAGAGTGTTTAGTCTGAGGACTTGTAGAGACAGGATACCCCATCAGGTCTGAGGATTCGGTAGAGGTAAAAACTAGTGGTTGGCTGCTCTGTTTCTCTGATCTTTCAGCTTTCATCCCTAGTATCTGACTCAGGTTTTTATTATTATTATTATTAAGACCAATTTGCACTACAGTGGTTGGTGCTGGAAATCCCAGAATTCATGAAGCCAAGGCAGGAAGATCTCAAATTCAAGGTCAACCTGGGCTACACTGTGAGATCTCATTAAGAAGGGGCTTGAGGAGAAGAGGGATAACAGGAAGAGGAAAAAGACGCTGACAGTGTTGATGGCATGAGTACTAGACAAACAGACAGACGACAGACAGACCTACGAGCCAAGAAATCAAGAAGTGAGAACAAGACATAAACATGCAAAAAGAACTTAGCCCAGTGAGTACCCCAACCGCAGTCCAATGTGGTCACCCCAACCTCAGCCCAGTGTGTACCCCAACCACAGCCCAGTGTGTACCCCAACCACAGCCCAGTGTGTCTGCCTCAACCGCAGTCCAGTGTGTACCCCAACCACAGCCCAGTCTGACCACCCCAACCACTGCCCAGTGCGGCCACTGTGAACTGTGGGCTTGTGAGAGGAGGGGAGGAGTTCATGTTGTTAAAAGCCACCAGGTTTGTGGTAACATATTAAACACCCCTGCATGAACAACATAAACAGCAGGCATTTTAAATATCAAATTTGCTGGTGGACTAGAAATTATATTTAAATTCAGCTACTTACTAACCATGACACTTCAGGCAAATACCCCAATTTCTCTGTGATTTACTTTCTCAGAGTGAATGACAGCAAATCCATCGGCTATAACGGGGGGGGGGGGGGGGGGGGGTTAAGCGCATCTGACAGCTTGCACCTCTTCCCAGCTGTTCCCAGTTCCAAGGCAAAGGAAGAAACTCATGAGCACCAGGGCCCATAATTCTGCTCTGGACCAGGCAAGAGATTCCACACTGGCCTTGGGACCTCTCTGAAATGCTAGGGTTTAAATGACCAGCCTGAGACTTGTAGAATTGAATCTGCTAATAACTTGGTATAGAATTCCTCTCCAGGCAGCAGTCCATGTTCAAAGTCTTCAAGCACTCAGTAAGGTCATGACAGACACTAGGCTCCTTCCCTCCATGGAGCCCAAAGGCCTTTCTCTAGCAAGTCTTCATCATCTTCAAAGACAGCAGAGCATCCTACAAGCCAACGAGCCCACAACCCAGAAATACGCAGGCGGTGCAGTTTTGCATGTAGCTCCCATACACAGCGCACCACCAATCTGAAGACGGGATCACAGGCCTGCGTTCTTTAAGGGGAGCTTGGCAAATAGATGCTCTCAAATATCTTCCTTCCAAGACAGGGCACAGAGAACATCATCGTCGCGCAGGAGGCAGACACTCATGGGGGTCTGCGTCAAGGAAATGAATCACTCCTGCTCACAGACGATAGCTCCCCCTTCCTGGAAATCCTTAGGTCTTGCTCTTAGCAATTCCTTCTCCTTAATGTCTCCTGTAGCATACTCCACCCCACCTCAGTATCTGCATTTTATATATGGCTCTCCCAGCTGCAGACAAAACATTTCCCTCTCCTCACGGACAAAGGAGCTGAGTCCCGTGGTTTATACGAGTAGTTCTCTAGAAACGGGTCCCTCAGCTTCTTGGCCTCGTTTGCTGTGGTAGTGACTGGTTCACACAGGGAGCTGGGACCATCACTGAACACTCCCACCAAACCTCTTCTCTGTCTCTCTCTGAGTCTCCAGAAGGTGCCTGTTTCAGAGTCGAGGCTGCCAACCTCTCTCTGAGTCTCCATAACCTCTGTCTCTGAGTCTCCAGAACCTGTCTCCGAGTCTCCGGAAGGTACCCATTTCAGATTTGAGGCTGCCAACTTCTCCACCACTTTCAGTTGTAAATCTTCACTTTTAGAACAAACCTTACCAATGTCACCAGAGAGCGGGCACCAAGAATTATGACTGGAGCAAAGTCGGTATTTAACAAATACTTGGATGTGTGAGTAAATAAATCTAAGTTCCAAGCTCTGATTGCTTGTTAATCAACTCATTATGGATGGCTTGGGTCTGTACATTCATCCAAATAACAGGCTCAGAAGAGTAGAAACCATCTCAAGCCTAACTAGCTCTTCTAGACTGTACAGACAGTAACTGCATTCATTTAGAACAGTGTGTGTGTGTGTGTGTGTGTGTGTGTGTGTGTGTGTTACATAACATATCACAACCTTCTTACTCAGATTTGCCTTCATCCACAGTTGGGTACACTGGCTCCAGCAAGGCCCAGATCTGCCCAGTCATGGACCTGGCTAGGTCCAGCAAGGCCCAGATCTGCCCGGTCATGGACCTGGCTAGGGTTAGAACCATATTTGGAGAAGAGACCCACACACTCCTAGAGCAAGCTCACCTCACCAACTTCTTTCTCTGTCACTTCAGCTCTTGAACATCTGCCTCCATTTAGTCTGATTTAAATGTCTATCGGTGATCTTACTGAGAGCAATAAAGTACACTGACCTAATTAGTGAGCACGGTCTAATAGAGCTTATGGTTGATAAAATTGTAATATTTGTTAGTACTGTTCAGTAAGGCTCAACTACAATCTGGAGCACCGCTATGTGGAGAGTCATCTGGGCCCGAGCCCTATATCTGAGCAGCCCTACTCCTAGGCTAAGGTCATCCCTAGGGGTTATCACAGACATCAACCAGTATGGCATGCCAGTGCCAGCGTCGCGCTCAGGAGTAGAGTTCCCTAGGACACATAGGCTTTCCCTCAAACAGAGAAGACACCAAAGGTATCGACAGGAGGCACCTAGTTGGGGCTGGCCTTCCCCGGACTATCTCTTTGAGAAGCACACGTGTGGACCCTCCACTGAGTCCACACACCACAGGAAAGTGTGTAAGACCAAATCCCTCCCACCACTGCATTTCAACTATGCAAGGCACACGCCCACGTGACACCTCCAACGGCAGTGCACAGATCAGAGACATTTGGTGGCACCTCCTGGACACCCCAGACACATGCCTTCCTGTAGTCTAGGCAGCCCACCCAACGCTCCCTCTTGACAGCCACAGACGCGTCCATGAGGAAATAATGAATCGAGTAAAACACATTGGCTCTGAGTCACTCAGGGCACCGACCGCTCTGAAGGTCATTTTTGGAAGGAGCGCTTCTCTCTGAGTAACTGCACTCAAGACCTCTGTTTGGAGATACGTTATCAACTGTAACTCAGACAACTTGATTCCTGTTTCAGGCCACGGTCAGCCTATGGACAACTGGTTGTCTCCTCCTTCATGAAGTGACAGGCAGTGGGGCTACCCCTGAAAGGATCTAAGCAGGCTCATGACCACCACACTGTTAGGGTCTGAAATTAAGAATTTCCCCCAAAGGCTCATGTGTTGAAACCTCTGTCCCTAGTTGGCGAGACTATGTTCGGCTCTGGTAACTTTAGGAGATATGGCGTAGATGTAGGAATTAGGTCACTGGAGCTGTATCCTTATGAGCTGCATCTTGTCCTAAGTCCCTCTCTGTCCTGGCCACCATGAAGTGACCAGATTCTGCCCCAAGTCCCCATCACCATCATGATGTCTCCTCCCAGGGCCAGACACAGAGCAAGCAATCACCAGCTGGGGGCCAAGATGGTATTTTTTCCATTTAAGCTGTTTCCTCAAATATTCTGGTCACAGGTACACACAGCCAACTAAGACACAAGTGTGTAAGTGTCCGCCACGTCACACCTGACTTTCTAGTCCTCCTCAGTGAGAGCCCAAGCCTTCTAAGCATAGTTCCTGCAGTTCATCAAGGGTTTCCCATTCATTCTCCATATCCATGACTAACTTCTTGGCCTCGATGTCTTCCCTACGGTTCATGTCCAGCTGGTTGGACAGTCCAGACCCCACTTACAATGTACTGTTCCCTTCCCAACCTCTGCCCAAGGCTCAAATCCCAGCAACACTGATCTCCATGTGTTCCTTCTTGATCAATCTTTGGGCCTGAAAGGCAGATCGGACCACCAGCCTAGAACATCTGACCAGAGTTTCCTAAATCATGAGCTCTCCAAGCATGAAGTCTAGGCCAGCAACAGTAGCAGCACCAGCCTTTCCACTGCTGACTCTCTGGCCCCACGCCAAACCTCCTGCATCAGAACTGACCCTTATAAAACATTCCAGAACCATCTCTCCAGGTGCTGCAGCACAGGTACCTGCCCTTACCTGCCTCCCCATTACTGATGGCACCCCACTCATTTCTTGCCCTTGAGCCTCATGAAACATCTGACTCCAGTCCTCATAACCCACCAGATGAACCCACCAGATGGGCACATCACTCCACACAGCCAGCCTAACAAACCAAAGACAAGTGTGATAGCCACGGGCCTTATTTGTAGCTGAGTATGAGCCCGTATGAAGTCCCTATGAGGGGCTGACCTCTGGGCCCTGTCCTGTCTCTGCAGAGAGGTTTTCCAGGGTGCTGCCCGGGTCTTTTGGCCGCAGCGTTTTTGAAGGGAAGGCATTTCCTCCACCCAGATCCCGTTCTAAAAACGTGTCATGCTGTCAGATGGAGCCAGGCAACTGTAAGAGGAATTCCAGCTGCCGGGCAATCATAGGAACTCGCCATTCTGATTCTAAGGGTTGAGGGGTTGAGTTAGGTTAACTATCATTGTAGCCACGTGCACACGTGCATGCGTGCGCTCACACACACAGCAGAGTGAGCAGAGGGGAGCTGTCTCTACTACCCAGCCAGTGCCTTGAGCCTGGGACTTACCTGAGGAACCCCTCAAGCCCCAACCTCAGAAGAAAGCTTAAACAAATGTGTCTGGACACAGATTTTATCATCAGCGCAACTCGGTGCAGTGGTGAAATCTTTAGCTTTCTGGAAAGAAGAGTCACTGATGAAGATGCTGTCTTCAGCAGGACACCATGCAGATCCATGTTCTGTAGCCTGCCTGGCTGCCCCAGAGTATAGCATAGCTGATAGCAAAGTTTGGCAATCTTAGAGCTCACCTGACTGCACCAGCAAGGGCAGTCAGGCCCTAGGCACGCCTTGCTGACATGCAGGTCAGGCTTGGGGCAGGCTGGGGGCAGGCACCCTACCCACACGCCTGAGTTCAGAGGCCTTGGGAAAGATGGTTTCTATAAACCGAAGTCTCCAGCCCAAGTTCACCCCAGTGTATCCAATATGGTAGTTCCAAGGAAGACTCAGGCACCCTGCTGGTCCATGGAGCCTTATTGGGGGCCAATGTGGTTGCTACTCTAGTCAAATGAAACTCTTAAGTCTCAGGAAGGCAACCGGGCGTTGGCCAGAGGTCACTTGCTGTGAAAATGCCACAGACTTAATGTAAGAGCTACCCAAAGGTCTTCCCTCCAGACACGAGGTTTTGAAGAAGGTGAAACTCCCCCATGCATTTCCTTTCATATCTTGTTGTTATGTTTGAGAAACCCTTCTAACAAATAGACTCTGTTACTTAAAGCCACTCACTCACGAAGCTTCTTAATTTTTTTTTTTAAGTAAAACGCACACGGAGCTTTTCATTAGTGTGTAAACATTCCTTCAGCTTTGATGTAATATGGGAAGTATTAATAGATTTAACCCATATAAACAGAACCCCCTGGGATTCTCTGGGTTTTCTTCAAGAGTGTAAAGAGGTCTAGAAACCAAAGAGGCTGGAGATTTGCTCCTTTAATGAGAAATGAAATGCATTTCCAAGAGGTACAAGATGCCGAGGTCTCTTAAACATTTTACTTTGAAAAGAATTAAATAAAAAGTGGAAATAAAGTCACCTCCGGCCTCCAATTCCACTCCCGCTCAGTGTTTCTGGCAGTCACGTGTGTAGCTCACAAGATGGGCACCCTTGGCACAGCAGCGGGTGGCAGAGATTCAAGATCCCGGGCTCTGCAGCCCACCAGGCCTCCTGAGCTCAAATTCCAGTCGCACCATTTGGGTGACATGGAAATGACTGCAGATCTCTCCTCCTCAGCCCTCCCACTCCAGTTTTGCTGGAAAGAGCTCGGCACAATGCCTGGCACGCTGTGAATGTCACCCAAATGTTGCTCACCCTTACCCTAACCTCAGCTGCTGCTGACATTCACACATTCCCGCAGTGATGTCCCCAGGCTCCTGAGTCCCGTGTGACAAACCACGCTGCCTCTACTTGTAGCTTGCTTCCCAAAGGGACCATGGGATGACTCACAGCAGGAACCCAGCCAGGGGCGGGATGTGTAGGTGCTGTCCCCCTGAGTCAGTGAGTGCCCTTTGCCTGGTCCCTCATCAAACTGACTCACACACAGTGCTACCTCTGAGGGCCACTATCTGATGTGAGCCCTCTGGGTCACTGAAGCTGTCACATGCCCACAAGGCTGCCAGTCGCGCCCCTGCTGCCTACGCATGCTCTACAATAGCACGTCCCACCGCTGTGGGCCAGCCGTCCTGCGGCCAGCTCCGCTCACATCTTCCTGTATGAATGTACGTGAATAACTGCATGTTCTACAAGAAACGTCCCCGCCATGACATGTACCCCAAGCATCACTAGACAGTGGTCCCCTGCCTCTGTCCTCACGCGTTTCCTAGCGGTCCAAACACCAAAAGGTGATTACGAAAGCAATTGCAAAGCTTGGCAACATCACCTCCGGAAACAGTATAGGTGAGTTTCTCAGAGGTATCGATGCACAATGCTAGGCAGTGGGAACCTGCCCCCGACCCAAACCCCACGCACACACCCTACTGTAAAGGTCTCTGTCACTGGGGGACAGAAATGCTACATTTGGAAATTTTGTAGACAAACTGAAGGAGAAAAGAGCGCTCTGTGCTCTGTGGGACCCACCAGCCGACACGCTTGCTTCATCTGAACCTTGAGCATCCCTGTGAGGATGGAGTCAGCGGTCCCATCCACAGAAGGGAAACTGGGCCTCTAGCTGCCCATATCACAACAACAGTAGAAGGTCACGTCTTCCTCACTTGCCTGATATCCCAACACTCCAGCAGAGTGTGGGGCTTTTCATGTTGATAGTTCTTTTAAATTCTTGTTTTCCTTGGATGTGAAATTTTCTGCATAATTAATCACCTTTGGAAATTACAGAGAAATTTCCTATTCACTGATTTGGAAATGCCCAGAGAAGCGAAAACGGCGGCACACCCCACAGGACACGCTGGAGGTGTGGAAACACGAGGTGGGGGTGGGGAGCAGGATGCCAAGTCTATGTGTGAGACCCAGGCCACAGTGGTAAGAGCCACACAGATGAGGCTCAGGAACAGACCCCAAGGGAGGAGAGAGCACACTGGTCCAGAGGAGGTGATGATGTTCATACTGACCAGGCTACCCTTGCCCTCCACAGGTATTTGTCAAACAGCAGACGCTGCATAAACACATGACATGCCCACTCCTGGCTTACAGGATACCGATACCGAAAGGACAAGTTCCTGGGCTGCAGGTGTATGTCAGCTACCAGGAAGCAACAGTCTCAGCTTAGGAGGCATCGGGCAGGGGCTGGATGAGGGTGGGCCCTTCAGGAGGCTGAGGTCTTATTTCTCCCCACTATTCCCCATTCTTTGCTCAAATGGTAGAGCAGCTTTGAAAAGAGGCTTCGTTGTTGTTGAGAGGAACACACTGGTGGGCCTCTTTGGAAGAGAAAGAGTCGGCTGTACTGGGCAGCAGAGGGGATCAAACACCATCTGCCTCAGCTGCCCACAGCTTCAGACAAAGGGGTCTGAAATCCAGGGACCCGGAGACCTCCCTGCTTAGCCCTTCCTTCAGAGCTTCCGGGGAAGCCCCTGAGGTCTCGTCCCTACTACAGCACCCCCAGCTCTGTACTGACAGGGTAAGTCCTGTGCTAGCATTTAGCGCGGAATTTTTCTGTAATGAATGAGGTAGAGCCTTGGGGAAGGGGGGAGTTAGGAAGGCAAACCTATTAGCTGTGTCCCAGGAGTGGGACAGAGGATTGATTATTTAGAGCTGGTGTCACCGGGTGACAGCAAAGACTTCATCTAGACCATGAGATGCGCAACCAAGTCTCCCGGTGAGCGCTGCTTTGGACTAGGTGAGAATCAAGGACTGAGCTGGAATGGAGGGCAGGGGGATCACACAGAGTGAGCCCGAGTATCAGGAAGAAACACACACGACCGATAGGTCCAGGACCCAGGCTGTCACGCGCACTCTGTCACTGTGCCCAGCGTAAACAGAGAGTTAATAATAATCATTAAAGAAACCAGTGTGGTCTGGGGCAGTGAAGCTGTCACACAGCATCCACTCTGTAGTAAGAGAGAGCTGGGGAGGAAATGGGAGGAAGCCAGGACTAAATGAGCATGTGCTACCTGAGAAGCCGTGTTCACTTTTCAAACGACACTAAGAGACCCTGATGGACATTATGTCCTATCTCTATGAACACAGTCTTTAAAACCAAGGCAGTCTTAGTCCCTGAGCCACAGAGAGAGTCTGGACTCAGGACCGTCATTCTGTCTGTCTGGAACTAAAAGTAGGAAGGCTGAACACTGTGGGAACATTGTATTCTTGTCAGGAAAAAAAAATCCTTTGTAGCCAGTGACAGTAAGCTTGCTCATCTATTCTTTGAGGTCCCTTTTCTCTCTTCTGCAGAGAGGGGCTGTGTGTTTCCGGTTGTCCTCTACAAACCACCCCTAGAGGCAGCTGGTAGATCAGAGACTGAAGAAGTTCCATCAGTGAGGTCCCATCAATGTAGCCGTGTTACTTTGACCCCATCCCTATGTAGCCTAGCGATAGCCCTTATCAACAGCCAGGGGAGGGGTGGGCTTTAGTTCTCAAGCCTCTCTCGTACAGCCCCAGGTGTCTGTACCACTCTGCTCTCCTCCTGACCTACTTTACTTCACATGGTGGCTTCTCCAAAAAATCTTCTTCAGTTGGCTGTTCGTATCTCTGTCCTCCCACTCCATGGCCACCCGACCAGAGGCTACCATGTCCTGATGTAAAATGTGCGTGTTGGTCTTCTCTGAAATGTGAGGAGATTCTAGGTTTCTGTTCTCTCACAGTATGTGTAGACCAGGTGGGTGGATGCATGTACAGATGGATGAAAACATGGATACGTGGATGCAGTGTGGCTGGACTGACATGGAGTGAACAGAAAACACGTAGGGAGATGAAAGAATGAATGGACAGACAAATGGATGGGCTATCCCACAGAGGGAGGGATAAAATGACAGAGGGCTGGACTCTATGCTAAACCCAGTGTCCCTCTGAGCTTCCCTCTTTGATAACTGACATCACTGGCTACCACCCTTTCCTTGTGAAGATTGCCCACCTACCCCAGCTTCGCTCAACTTTCCAACCGCCTACCTAAGGCCTCTTCAGATATCCTCGGGTCTTGGCTGGAATCACACTGAGGTGTGGAACCCACCCCGCGTGCACGCGCGCACACACACACGTCCACAAGCTCCCTTCTGCTTCACGGTCTCTGTTTCTCAGCCACCAATGATCTGAACGCTGGCTCCACTCTCTGGCTTCCCGGGCATCGCTCACCCACGTTTTTCTTTAGTTTGTTTTTCCCATTGAACAATGGAAAAAGAAAACTTTGGTGCGAAGACTCCCTCTGGATCCAAAATCAACACCGTAGGCAAATATAATACAAAGAGTCTCCACCTCTCCGCGTCTCCTGGCCAAGAGTGGAGAGAGTGACTGTGGAAGGGTGTGGGCAGACTGGGGGTGGCGAGAAGGTCAAGGCAGAGACAGCAGGGAGCCCCTGGGCTTGGCAAGAGCTTGAACAATGGACAGGGAGAATTGAATCCATCCAGGCTTTTCTTACACTACTAATGCCAGGAGAAACAAACTGCTTCATCCTGGCCTCTGCAAGGGAGAGTTACGGAGAGAGAAGACGGTGGAGCAGGCCTGTCTGTTCACACACCCCTGGGATGAGACCCAGAAGAGCGAATGCTGTTTTCACCTGACAGGCAGCGGGTGCTGTCCTCACCTGACGGACAGCGGGTGTTGAAGGAGACCCTTGTCCAGCTTTCAAGGGCGGGTAAGTAAGTTAGCATGCAGACTCGTACACGTGGGGGAGAGACGGCTCACCCAGGTGGGTGTGTTAAAACCAGCCATTTGCACTTTGAACGCATCGCTAAAGACACTCATGTACTCATCTGAGATGAAAGCCGTTCAAATGGACTGGAAAACGTTTTGCTGTATTTTCTCATATTCCCGGACCTTTCTTTCCATGGTTCAAAAGTTTGAATTGTCTAATCGCTGATTTCCATGTATGAATGAGTTAGTGTAAAATAAAATTAAGTACCAAATCAATCTGCCAAATTAATCTGGTTTTAGGCATTAATTATCCTCTCAGTCATTTTCTCTCGAACTCACCACATGTCAAGACAGACTCAGGCCTAGTGACCAGCACCCAGTTAACACAGGAGCTTCCAGAAGTAGAGAGAGTCGTCATCATTAGGACCCACGTTTACTGTGCAGAGAGGGTCTTATTCCAGGTAGATGAAACACGACTCTTGCCTTTTAAAGATGCCCAACCACCGTGGGACTAAATGAGCCACGGGGGTGGAAATCACCCCATCCTTCTGTGGCATGTTTCTCCGCTTGTCCCAGCTGACGAATTAGCAATGCTACACTTCCTTTACACGTAAGAGGGTCACCCCAAGTGTGGCAAAAGAGGTATTAATTAGGGCAGGCGCTCAGAGATTGCACACACTGTTCTTCTAAAGCTGTACCAAGGGATGGGTGCCTTCTTGGTTCAGTGACCAATTCCTGGTTTCTAAGATGTAATTATAGGATTCTGGGTCCCCAGGGGACAGAAGAACCATATACCTGGTGACTAATCAAGCTACTATTTTGAAGACTATGAGGACCTACAGCTGCAAAGCTGGGAACCTGGAAGAGGAAGGGGAGGAATATCTCCAGGAGGTCAGGAGAGGTTCAGAGACAGAGGTCCCGAAGTCCCTTACTCCCTCCTTTAAAACACATCTTTAGATTTATTTTATTTGTATGTGTATGCATGTTTTGCCTGGACATATGTATGAGCACTACACGCTGCCTGGTACCCAAGGAGATCTGAAAGGGGGTCATATTCCAGGGATCCATGGTTACGGGTGGCCGTGAGTCCCACGTGGGTGCTGGGAACTGACTGAACCTACGTCTTCTGAAAGAGCATCAGGTACTCTTAACAGCTGGGTATTCTGTCTAGTCCCAGATGATTTTCTGAGACAGGGTCTCGCTTTGCAGCTTCCCTGAAACTTACTATGTAGACCAGGTTGGACTCAAACTCACAGTTATCTGTCTGCGTCTGCCTCCCAGGTGCTGGGATTAAAGCTAAGCCCCACCATACTTAGCCAGTAGTCTAGAAGAAGTAGACAACCATGACCCAGTATTACTAAATGCAGAGAAACACTTCATGCCCTCTGGGGCATTCTGCCAAAGAGGAACCTGGGCTGCTGTCCGATGTGGGCAGCTGGTTCTGGCTCAGCCCCCCAGGACCCAGTCCTCTGAGGCACGATACCTTAGTGCATACTCGGAATGCAAGGTTGCAGGGTCTCTGTTGCATGCACGGAGCAATCATTTCAGCCCCAGCGTCTAGACACGGACAGCATACAGTAGCGGTGAAAGCCACAAGACAGGTGGCCTGCTCAGCAGCCTCGGGCCACCTCTCCGGTTGGCACAGGAAAAAGAGTGAGAACGGTGCCACCTCTGTGATTCTTCAGAGCAGACCGCTCAAGAGAAGATTCTCTTGGCAATGAGAGGAGCCAAGTGCCTGAGCGGCTCATTAGAGCTAAGAGCAATCGAAGCAAATCTCTGGGATCCCGAGTCAGAACTCAAGTGCAGAACTTAGCTCTGAACGCTGGAATTTGGGAGGAAGGGAGGGAGCAGGCAGAGTAAAAATTTAAATAATGCATATAACACAATTTGCATCAGGAATGAAGGACAGGCTTCCTTTAGGGCACACTAGGTACTGTCGGCCTTCCAGGCAGTGAGGAAAGCAACCAGAAGGAAGCTGGCATGTGAGCTGTGGTGCTCCAGGGGAAGCGCTGTGCTCCAGGGGAGGAGCAAGAGCTTTCAGATTTCATCACAGACATCTAATAACACCTTGGTGCGTGCTCTGCTCCAGAGCAGCTTGGAGGCCCGAGCAGTCAAGCTCACTCCTTTCCCAACCACCCCAAGAGGAAAGGAGCCTGTCAGCTTCACTAAAGAAGAAAGGAGGGAAAGAAAAACAAAGGCAGAGCAAACCTCCAGTTGCTTTGTATCTGTCTGAAGGCTCAAGGCAGAGAGAGCTGGTTTTATGCAGAGGCACCCTGGGACCCTCGGGAAGGAAACCTGAAGGCTGCGGTAGGAAAACATTACTTTTAGGGAGGTTTTAATCAGTTTGAGCAGCTCTTTGATAGGCAAGGATGTTAAGCCAGGAGAGTCTGAAGATGGGGTGAGGGGTAGTTAACACGTGGTGTCTCCTCCTGCCACCCCTCCCAGTCGGGATGTTTACACAAGCCCTTCAGTTGGCTTAGAGGGAGGTGGGTGAGTACAGAAGGAAGCCCACAGAACTGCAGACTCTAGCACTACCAGCTGCTGCCCAGGGTAGGCATATAGAGGCCTCCTTAAGCTGGACTGAGAAGAGATGAAATAAATGGACTAAAATTAAAGACAAGAGTAATAAGATCTGCTGAAAGAAAACACCACTAGCCAACTTGTGGCTCAGATTACATTTACCCCCATTGGCAGGGAGTGGTTAACAGGGAGTGAGCAGTAAGTCCAGGCTCTGGAAAAAAAAAAAAAAAAGTATGGGCAAGATAATCTCACAAGGGGTAGTGCCAGAGAGATCACCTCCCCGGGGGAGATTCAAAACAGGGTATAAAACCCATCAGTGACGGTGAGATAATTTCCCGTGCGGGAAGGGGGGTGGGGGTGGGGGGCTCCCTGGTAAGCCCATCTCTGACTCTCAAGACTCGAATTCTACCCAGAGCAGCAGCAACAGCAGTAACAGTACTGCGCTCACAGGGTTTCTACCCCGCTGTGGTGGTGTGGCTTCTGTCTGTGCTGCTCTGGCCTTGGCAGGGTGGGGCACTCAAGTTTGGGCGAGAACCCTCTTAGTCTCCTGTCCATTTCCATTTCCGCCTCACCAGCTGAACCATGGGAGGGCCTCTCGGCTTCCTGAGCTTGTTTTTCTGCTGGATAATTCTGGATCCCCAGAGAGCAACCAATCCATCATATGATACACAGGTTCCTCCAGCCACTTCCCCAGAGGCCTCCAAGTCCTCGAGTTCCCAGTTCTTCTCCCTAGCTGAACAGGAGTCCAGCGCAATACAACAAATCTAGACCACTGCAAGGATTACATCTTTAGCACAGCAGGGTGGTGTGTGTGGGTGAAATTCAACACTTGTGGTAGGCTTTGGACCCGTGTGAGTGTGTCACCTGGAAGTCCTGTGTACTGTAAATCTTTAAAAGAGAAGGACTCACCTCTTAGGCCAGCCCTCCACTTCTGCCCTCTACAGCCCTTCTTCCTTCCCCAATAGGACTCAGAGCCTAGGCTCGATCCTCCACTCAGTAGTGGGTAAGATGGTATCTTAGAGATGAACTGTCGGGCTCCAAGTCAAAGAAGACAGTAGAAGTCCTGTTCACACGAAAAGGAAACCCTTCTGCCTCACGGTCAAAGGATGCTTCAGAGGTCCTGAGCCTTCCCATCCTTACATGTGAGGCCCGGAGTCCGTCTCCATCCCTCATCCTCCCGGCTGCACTCACTTTCCAGGTTCCCTACCCCATGCTTAGGACATAAGAGTGCATCCAACTCCCCCAAGAGGACCCTGCGGAGCCAGCGCCTGGGAAGTGGGGTGGCTCGTGTCTCCACACATAAACTGCTCCTGGAATGCTACATCCAAGCCCCTCCAGGAAGAGAGAGCACAGCTTCCAACAAAGCAAACAACAGTACACACCTATATGGCCACTATTCTCCAAAAACCTTTAACAAAAGGGCTTGGGAGAGATCTCAGACAGGGTGCTCGCCCTGTGAGTAAGAGGACTTGAGTGTGAGTCCCCAGAACCCATGTGACAAAGACACGTCTGATGGTGTGCACCTGTAATTCCAGAGCTGGGGGGTGGGGCAGGGACAGACAGATCCCAGAGCCCCAGTGGCCCACCAGCCTCATGGGTGGGGGCGGGGCAGGGACAGACAGATCCCAGGGTTTTAGTGGCTCACCAGCCCCACTGAATCTGACAGTTCCTGGTAAAGTGAAAAACCTTGTGTCAAGAAACAAAGTGGACATGGTCCTGAGCCACAACGTCTAAGGCTGATCTATAGGATCAGTGCAGATACCCAGATGTGTGTCTGTACATGCCTGCAAATGCACACCCACACATGGAAAGGGAGGGACAGAGAATGGCTTCAGCACAGGACAGGTACACATACGAGGGTTTCCCTTTCCTTTGGTCACTATCAGAGCTCATTTGAAAGGAGTCCCTTCCGCCAGAATGAGACTAACAACAGCTAATAGAACTAACACATCAGGCACTCTGTTTTCTCTTGATCGCTAGACTTTGGAAACAGAGAATCTATTATTACAGAACAGTTTCACCCATCTGCCCACCCACCAAGTACAAGAGATTTACAGAGGCTTGAGGCCCCTGCCCCCAACCCCGAGGACAGGGTGCAGTTGGCACAGGTACAACGCCCTGCCGAAGTCCGCAGCGCAGGATCTGATCTGCTCTTTGGAAACAAACATGGCAAGCCGCAGTGTGCAGAGCTAATTTCTGCTCGCTGGTTTCTACTGGTTTCTAGCACTAAGTTCTGGAAGGACATACATCAAATTGTCAACAGGGGGTGGAGGGTTGTGGTGAAAAGGAGCTTACTAGTGCAACCCTCATCCCACTGCCTCACACCACCCCCAAACCCCACCCCACACCCCATATCCCTTTCCCCCGGTGGAGGACACGGTCTTGGACTCCTTAAAATGTGAAAAATGAACCAATAGATGCACATTTTCTACATTCCCCCCCCCCTCACACACACACACACAGTGAAGGCTGGACACAGCCAACTTCTACTGTCTGGTCTCTTCCAGGCGCCTGAAGAGCAAGAACCTCTATCCTTGGCTAGCTCTTTTCCAGTCTTGGCAGCCCCCCGGAGCCCGAGTGAGCATCTGCTCCAACCTGGCCTCACCCGGGTGCCTCCCTCACCTCAGAGGCTCCCTGTAAGCAGTGTCCTAGCCCCTTCTGCCTCAAAGCATTCCCGGGTTAAAGATGGAACTCTCCCCAGGTGAGATGGAGCAGCTGTGAAAGTCTAGCTGCAGCTGCAGAGGGTCAAACTCTCACCATTCCACTCAGACGACCAAGCCTGAGGGCAGCACAGGAGCCTGGGACCCGGCAGCTGGAGCAGGAGCCACGGCTTCCCCTGAACACTCACCTGCAGATGTAGTTTGTCTTGCAGGAGTCCTGCAGGTTCAGGCAGTTGGGCTTGTCCCGTTCTTCGTAGGAGCACACGGGGACGATGGTCTGTCGCCGCCGCTCCGTGCAGGCGATGTCCCTGCAGGAACAGAAGAGCATCCCGTAGCTGTGCTTGGCCGGGACCTTGTCGAAGAACTGCCTGAGGGCCTTGTGGCACTTGCGGCGATTGCAGACTTCGTTGGACATGCTGGTGGTGCACGGCGTGATGTAGGCAGACCTGTACTTCTTGCAGGTGTCGTCCAGGTTGCAGGCCTTGGCGGCATCCAGGCAGTTGTTCCCTTTGGAAATGTGCTCCACTGTAAGGCAGAGAGAGAGGAGTGAGCACAGGGCTGGGCTCTGGAGCGTCACCACGCACGCACGTCTGCATTGAGGTCTCGCCAATCCCCTGGGTATGCACAAACTCTGGAATTCAAGGAGTCTCAAACCTGGTGACGTAACGGTCTATGACACAGAGGAGGTGTTAGGGTGCAAAGACAAGGAGCCGACAGTAGTCCCTAGATGTCCCTAGACATCTTTGTGGAGCTATGGATCCACCTTGGGAACTCGGGCACCTGCCCAGCTACTAGTTAAAAAAAAGGCAACTGGAAAAATGTTTCCAGCTCCTGCTTGGTAAACTGAAATCAGGACCAAAGAAAACAGCAACAAATTATATACTTGTTCATGATACAGTATATAAAATGATATGCTGAATCCAAGTATAATTGCCATGCAATCCTCCAGGAATATAATTATGTAATAAATGCGTATAGAACATGCTAATTACTATATGATTACCGAGTAATTACATGGTTATTTGAGCCCAGAAGACAAAATATTATGCCAGCCTCTCTAAACAGGAAGAAGCAACTCCAGAGAGTTTGCGTCTGAGTTTCAGATCATAGGCCGTTGGATGAACACCAGAATAAAGCACACAAAATTTTCCAAACCTCAATTACCACTTAGCTCACCACATCCAAATTGTCGGCTCTGTGGACACTGATGTTCCTGATTAGGAAAATTCAGCTCGGATTTTGGATAGAATTTCTCTGGGTTTACACTGCGCAGGCTTTAGAAATATCACAGAGCATATGCTAGCTTCTGCTCGGGCTCTCTATGCCCAGGCTGCCTGGAAAGCCAGCGCTGCCCACTACGGGCTGCTCTTGTGCAGTCTGGATTAGAGTTTTCAGGAGGCAGAGTCCCCGGGCAAATGCACAGGCTGCCTGGGCCAATGGGGAAGTTTCAAGTAAACTGACAAGGGGAATTGAGCTCAGGACCCAAGTTGTTCTAGGCTGAGGGGCCAAGTTCTAGGCCCAGGGCCCATGCTCTAGGCTCAGGACCCACACTCCAGTCCCAGGGCCCACGTTCTAGGCTCAGGACCCACACTCCAATCCCAGGGCCCACGTTCTAGGCTCAGGACCCACGCTCCAGTCCCAGGGCCAACGTTCTAGACTCAGGGCCCACGCTCCAGGCTCAGGACCCACGTTCTAGGCTCAGGGCCCACGCTCCAGGCTCAGGGCCCATAATCTAGGCTCAGACCCCACACAGCTCAGGATCCACACTCCAGGCCCAGGGCCCATGCTCCAGGATCAGGACCCACATTCTAGGCTCAGGGCCCATGCTCCAGGCTCAGGGCCCACGTTCTAGGCTCAGGGTCCACACAGCTCAGGATCCACGCTCCAGGCCCAGGGCCCACGCTCCAGGCTCAGGATCCACACTCCAGGCCCAGGGCCCATGCTCCAGGCTCAGGACCCACGTTCTAGGCCCAGGGCCCATGCTCCAGGATCAGGACCCACATTCTAGGCTCAGGGCCCATGCTCCAGGCTCAGGGCCCACGCTCCAGGCTCAGGACCCATGTAGTTTCTTCGTTGCTGTGACTAGCACCCTGACAAAAAGACAACGCAGGCAAAGGGTTCACTTGGCGTACTGTTCCAGAGCAGTCCATCATCGAGAAGCCAAGATGGGGTCTGAAAGAGCTTCTCACATCCACCCACAGTGGAGAGCAGAGGGAAATGAACACTGACCACTTGATAGCTTTAAAGTCACCCTCTTCCCCCACCCCTGGTGAGTACTGTCACTCCTAGTGGGCTGGGTCTTCCCACATCATCACTGCCATTAACAATCCCCAGACGATCCCCAGAAACATGCCCACAGACCAGCCTGACAGATACAGTTACTCAGCTTAAGACTTTTCTTGGGGAATTCTAGGTCGCGGCAAGCTGGCACTCAGAAGTAACTGTCAACACCTATATAAGGGAGTTTCTCTAGAGGAAGTGAAATGAAGGAACCTTCCAGAACCCACTGAGAAGGTGGCCCACAGCTGCAGGTAAGCAGTTATGCTAATGAATCTCAAGAGTGGACAGGGTGGAGCAAACTAGCACCCTAGAGATTAGATTCCCAAGCAAGTCCCTACTCAGGCTTGGCCTCTGTCTATTCGCTCCTTCTTTCTTAGCGTGTTTGTTCTCTCGATGGACGGAAGGCACTTGGGCAATCACAGGAGGTGCGAGAACTGACAGGAAAGGGTCCAGGTGGGCTGGGCAGGGCTGCAAGGCAGGGAAATAGGAATATAAAGATATGTGGAATATAACTCTGCCCTATAAAGGAAGGAAGCCTTGCAGCCTGTGACAATATGGAGGAAACTTGAGGGCGGACATCCTGGTTCAATGAGTGTCTGAAGGACACCAAACGTGATTCCACTCATGTAGGGACGGTAAACACGTCAGCTCCAGGAGGCTGAGGGCAGGGGAGGAGGTGGTCGTTATTCAGTGGGAACAAAACTTCAGCCTCAAGCTGAGTATGTTCTTCAAGTTGAGAGGTGTGCCACAGAAGGACCTGTCTAAAGTTACTGATTCTGTAATTAGACTTAAATTTTTGCTAGGAGGCACTGAGATGGCTCAGCAGGTGAAGGTGTTTGCTGCCCAGCTTGAGGATGGCCTGAGTGTGACCCAGATACTGAAGGGTGACAGCTGAGAGATCAGAGCAGCGGAGCAGCAGCCACTAGTTCTTACCTCTATGAAATCCTCAGACTGAGCGGGGTACCCTGTCTCTACAAGTCCTTAGACTGAAACTCTGAGCTCCTGTCTCCTCAGCCTTATATTCCTCTCTGTGCCCAGCCATATCGATAACTCCTGTCTCCACCTCTGTAAACTGGGATTAAGGGCATGTGATCCCGTGCTGGGATAAAAGGTGTGAAATGTTCCTCTTTTAAACTGATTCAATCTCCAGTAGCCCAGGATGGCCTTGAACTACAGAGATCTGTGTTCCTGGGCCTCCCAAGTGCTGGGAGTAAAAGTGTAGCCACAATGCTAGGCCTTTTTGGCTAACTAGTGCGGCTAGTTCCACACTCTGATCTTCAGGCAAGCTTTATTTGTAGCAACGCAAACAAAACATCACCACAGTGCTATGTCTGCACTGGTGTCTAATGAAAGGTTATGAAAGTTTTCTTTCTAAAGTCCACATAAAACAAAATACCTGAAACGAAGGTGGTTTACACATAAGGAAAGGAGCTGGTGACACACAGCCCAACAATGCATGTAACCTCAACTGGAGAAAAATGGCAGAGGAGGTGTCGCCACATGCACCAGGTATCACAGGCATGCCACACTAAAATGAACCCATGCTGACATCCGGCACCAGGTTCATCCCAATGGTCAGAATTCACTCGGTTCCAGCAGCACAAGGTCGCATTAACCTGCTGTTCTTCATTGTCATTCCACCGACCTCACCGTTTGACCTTTCACTGTTTGACTTGTGTTGTTTTTGTAATTCTGTGACAACAAGCAAGGGCTCCTCTTCTTTACAAACCTAGGGTAACTTTCCAGTAAAAATAGTAAGACAGCCGATGACTCCCACAAAATTAATCCATACTGCAACATACAAGCTTAAGAAGACTTGGCTGCTGTAACTTTTTTTTGTTCCCATGACACGGTTATTTTTCATACTTTTTTTTAATAATTACATACGCTTAGGCTTTACGTGTGTGTGTGTGTGTGTGTGTGTGTGGCATGTGTGTACATGTGTGTACAGAGGTATGGATGTCTCTGTGGAAGCCCGGTCGGTGTTGGGTGCTTTCCTCTAGCACTTTTGTCTTACTGTTTGAGGCGGGGTCTCTCAGGGAACCTGGAGCATGCACGTGTGTCTAGCCCGGCTGGGCAGAGGGCTCCAGAGACCTGTCCGTCTCCTCTGGCACCAGCACTGGGAGCACACAAAGGACCTGGCTTCTGTTGTGTGCAGTGGGGCCCTGAACTCAGTTCCTCACACTTCTGCAGCAATGCTTGCAGACTGGGCCATTTTCGTAATGTTGTAAAGGAAAGAACAGCAATATTCTAAAGGAAAAGCTTTGTACAGAGGAAACAGTAAAGTGTGTTATGTCCGAACCAATCGTTCGTGGCTAACTTGGTTTAGCAGGGGCTGCGACTGTGCCTCACTCTCTGCTGATTCCATTTTCTTCCACACATCGCCGTACCAGCGCACCGTCTCCTTGCCCTTCGTTCAGAGCCTGTGACGAATTCCAAAGTGTACAACCCGGCACATTTGGAGGGGCAAAACCAATTTATTCCCACCTCGCAGGTCAGACGTGGCTTCCAACATGATTCTGCCCTTACGAACACAAACCATTTCCACAACACTTCCCACCTCAATGAGCCCAGCAAAATCCAACACAAGAACCCAACAAATGCAAAATAAGCAAACAACAGACTCCCGCTCCCCACAAAGGCAGATGTAAAAATCGCCGGCAAATCTGAGCTACTTGTTTAGCAATATGTTAAGAAGATAACGCACCATTTCCCCAAGGATCCAATATAATTTTGATGTTTAAAAATCAATGTGATTCCACAGTAACAGAATTCAAGAAGAAGAAAAAAATGAGTTATTTTAGCAGAAAAAAAAACGCATCCAGTGAATTTCAACACTCACTCAATACAAATATTCAGCGAACTAAGAATAGAAAATAATTTCCTCAGTTTGAGAAAGGGCAGCTATGACACACGGGTATGATCGGATCTCCTAGTAAGACACTTTCTCCCCTAAGACCAGGAGCAAAGGACGCACATCCTTTTTCTCTGCAGTCAGTGCTGTAGTAGAGGGGTCTTAGCCTCTGCAATACAGCAACAGAAATAAATAAAAAGTGGACGAGAGGAAGACACACACACACACACCTGTTTGCAAATGGCTTCAAAACCCCATAGGGATATATGGAACAACTGCTAGAATAATTAAATTTAGCTGTCAAAGATATAAAATTAATATAAAAATCAATTGCACCTTCTTGAGTACACAAGTTCATTTTTTTTTTATTAATTGCCTCTGGAGTCCACTGAGAACTCCTCATAATGCATCAGGCACCCACAGACTGGACGGTGTGGCAGGAAGACTCGGGGGGGGGGGGGCGATGTCCACATCAGGCACACCACAATGACACTCTAGAAACCCAATTGGGAGGGGGAACGTCTTTTCAATAAATGGTGCCAGAAGAAGGAAAAGACAAAAATCCCAAATTCTCAACCCACACTTTACCCCAGGCATAAAAAAAAAAAAAATCAATACAGGATACATCACAGACTTCAATATAAATGCTAAAATCATATATTAGAAAATAAAATTATCTGGGCAGTCAACAAGCATTATGGGATCATATAATAAAAAATAAAGTCAAAGAAAAAATTCTCTAAGTCAGAGTTTACAGAAATTAAAAACTCCTGGTGGTATAAGAACACCGATAAAGAAGTGTATCTAAAAGACCTTATGGGAAAATAGTCACACATATGTATCATAGAACCACCATCTAAAATCTATAAAGTCCAGGCAATGATAGCACATGCCTTTAATCCCAGCACTCAGGAGGCAGAGGCAGGCAGATCTCTGTGAGTTCAAGGCCAGCCTGGTCTACAGAGTGAGTTCCAGGACAGGCTCCAAAGTTACAGTGAAACCTGTGTCGAAAACAAAACAAAACAAAACAATGCTTAAAACTTAACAATAAAAAGAAAGAACCCTCCTTAGAAACAGACCAATTATTTTAACGTATGTGTCACTGAAACAAATGTGTAAAGGGCCAATAAAAACATGCTGAGTATTCACTATCATTAGTTATGCAAAAATAATCAAAATAAAACTACAGTGAGGTGTTTTATTCAGCAATCACAATGATTAGAACTAACGTCCAGGAGTAGAGGAGTTAGCTCTTCTTTGAAGTTCTCGTAGAATTCTGCACTAAAACCATCAGGCCCTGGGCTTTTTTTGATTGGGAGGGTTTTGATAACAACTTCTATTTCTTTGTAGGTTATAGGTCTATTTAAATTGTTAACTGGTCTTGATTTAATTTTGGTATGTTGTACCTATTCAGAAAATTGTTCATTTCTTTTACATTTTCCAATTTTGTGGAGTACAGGTTTTTGTAAGTATGACCTAATGACTGAATTTCCTCAGTGTCTGTTGTTATGTCCCCCTTTTCCTTTCTGATTTTGTTAATTTGGATGCTGTCTTTCTGTTTTAGTTTGGATAGGGATTTGTCGATCTTTGATTCTCTCAAAGAACCCACTCTTTGCTTCATTGATTCTTTGTATTGTTTTCTTTGTTTCCATTTTGTTGATTTCAGCCCTCAATTTGATTATTTCCAACCCCAGTAGTACAGGCACTGAGAGCAACAACAAATAAATATGTCTTCTGTAAAGCAAAGGACACAGACAATAAGTCAAAAAAGGCAGCCTACTGAAAGGAAAAAGATCACCAACCCCACATCAGACAGAAGACTGATCTCCAAAATACATAAAGAACTCAACAAATTAGACATCAAAATATCAAACACCCTGGTGATAGTGGCACACACACCTTTAATCCCAGCACTTGGGAGGCAGAGGCAGGCAGATCTCTTTGAGTTAAAGGCCAGCCTGGTTTATAAGGGCTAACTCTAGCACACCCTCAACGCTACAGAGAAACCCTGACTCAAAAAAAAAAAAAAAGAAACAAAATAAAAAAATTAATCCAATTTAAAAATGGGGTACAGATCTAAACAGAGTTCTCAACAGAAGAATCTCAAATGGCTGAAAGACACTTAAGGAAATGTTCAACATCCTTAGCCATCAGGGTAATGCAAATCAAAACAACTCTGAGTTACCATCTTACACCTGTCAGAATGGCTAAGATTAGGAAAAACACCAATAAAAACTTATTCTGGGGAGGATGAGGATAAGGGGAACACTCCTCCATTGCTGGTGAGAATGCAAACTTGTACAACCACTCTGGAAATCAGTATGGCGGTTTCTCAGAAAATTGGGAATCAACCTACGGCAAGACCCAGCAATATTACTCTTGGGCATATACCCAAAGGATGTTCAATCATAGTACAGGGACATTTGATCAGCTATGTTCTCAGTAGCATTATTCACAATACCCAAAACCTGGAAACAACCTAGAGGCCCTTCAACCAAAGAATGAATAAAGTAAGTGTGGTGCATTTGCACAATTGAGTACTACTCAGCGGGGGAGGAGGGGAAGTCTTGAAATTTGCATGCAAATGGATGGAATTAGAAGAAACCATCCTGAGTGAGGTAACCCAGACCCAGTAAAGAGGAGTATGGTATGTACCCACTCATAGGAAACTACTAGCTGTAAAGCAAAAAGGATAAGGAGCCTTTAGTCTACAATCCCAGAGAAGCTAAGTAACAAGAAGAACCCCAAGAGAAACATAGATACATCCCCTGGGAAGGGGAAATAGACTAGATCCCCTGAGAAAATTGGGAGCATGTGGGTGAAGGGAGAAGGGCAGGCAGAAGGGGAGTACGGGAGAGGAGAACTAGAAGGAATGGGATGACCAAGATGAGGGAAGGACAGAGATGGAGAGCAAGGAAAGGTATGTTTATTGAGGGAGTTATTATAGGACTAACAAGAAACCCGACACCAGAGAAAGTCCCAGAAATCCACAAGGATGACCCCAGCTAGGACCCTAAGAAATAGCAGAGATGATGCCTGAACTGGCCTTGCCCTGTAGTCAGATTGGTTACTAACTTAAATGTCATCATAGAACCTATGATGGAAGCAGATGCAAAGAACACAGTGGAGCACTGGGATGAGTTCCTAAAGTCCAGTCGAAGAGAGGGAGGAGTGAGAATATGAGCAAAAATATCAAGACCATGATGGGGACACCCACCGAAACAATTTACCTTCCAACTCCGGCCTGACCGCAAGGGAGCCAACATAGGACCAAACTAGGCCCTCTGAAGGTGGGTGATAGTTATATGACTAGGGCAGAATGTGGGGCCACTGGCAGTGAGACCAGGTTTATCCCTACTGCTTGCACTGACTTTTGGAACTTATTTTCTCTGGAGGGATACCTTTCTCAGCCTAGATATAGTGGGGAGGGCCTTGGTCCTGCCTCAAAGCAATGAGCAATAATAGTTTAAAAAGAGGTAATGGATTTGGGAGGAACGTGGCAGACAAGGGAAGACTTGGAGATGTCAGGAGAGATGTTAATGCTTGTGCATGAAGTTCTCAAGTTATAACCACAAAAACACGTACTGCTGATAACACCCAAAGTGCGTACAGTTTGTGTATTGTTGATAGGAAACCACCATAACAAACAGACAATGAAATTCCATCGAGAAATAAGACGTGAACATGAGTCAGCTCTCAACATACACAACGGCACTGACGAGTGACAAGAACAGTGTGCTGAAAGGAAGGGATAGAGGCCTGAGGCCAGGGCACACACAGCCTCTGACTCTGTGACGTGGAGACGTCTTCTGCCATCTACAACGTTCACACCTGAGAAACATCACAATCATGTTTGGAGAAAGCTAACCGTTGTGTATTGGGCTGCAGGCGTGCCTCCCCTCTGGGACACGTGGTCCTCAGCCAGGCTTACACCGGTCTGCTGGGAACAGAGAGGAAGTACATTCTCTGGAATTCTCTAGGCAAACACAAGCACAAGGGAATGAATTACTCCCAGAGAGGGCATAAAGGTTTGCTGGAAGGAACTAGAGAGAATTTTCTACATCCATGGCAATGTTCTGTACCCTGATACAGGGTTAGTTATACAGTTTAGGTCAAAACCAGAGAGCATGGTGCAGACAAGGTTTCTGAATATTTAAATATTCCACCACCACCCCACAATAAAAAAGAAACTAGAACAAAGGTGAACACCGGTTAATGTCATGTGTGCTGAAGTATTTAAAGGATGGCTTCGAGAGTTTCATTTAAAAACGTAGAGGGACTGACAGATAAAAGCTCCCAGCAAAATAAGTATCCTCAAATGTTGAGGGTAGCCTCTAAATGTTTGGGGTGTGATACCTATTAAAACGCTTCTACTTTTCTGTAGGTTTGCAGATGTTCATAATAAAATACTCAAAAAGTAAATTTATGTTATGCCACTCTTTAAAGAAACTAGGTCTTTCTTAGGCTACACACTGCATATAACAGCTCTCAGTGCTGTCTCCGCTGGGTCCCTCACAAACCCCACTTCCGCTCTCTCTTGAATCCTGGTGCCGTATGCCTTGCTGCAATGAAGTTTATAATAAATGCTCCTGAAATCACAGAATGTGTAAGAGAATGCTAAGCTTCAGTCTGGAAGAATGCTGAACCTCTCTGTATTATGAAATGATCTCCTATTAGAAACAAACAAACAATGTCACTTCAATGACTGCCAGGCAAAGGGAGGGGACAGGAGATGACTGACAAGAGACAGGAGATGACCATTGCAGAGGCACGGGCTCCCCACCCTCTCAGGAGATGACTGACCCCAGGGCAGGCACACGGGCTCCCCACCCTCTCAGGAGATGACTGACCCCAGGGCAGGCACACAGGCTCTCCATCCTCCCAGGAGATGAACACATGGGCTTTCCACCCTCTCAGGAGATGACTGACCCCAGGGCAGGTACACGGGCTCTCCATCCTCCCAGGCCCACATGGAGGGGCAAGAACTCTCCCAATTTTACCCTCTGGGCTCTGCTCCCTCTTGTTGGTGCTGGACGGCTTCAGACTGCTTTATGGTGACTTTTAGTGCCGTCCTGGACACGGCCCATTGTTTAGCTCAGCGTTATGATCTTGCTTCCGGTCCTCTTGATCTCTAATCTCTCCCACCATCTGCTGTTATTCACTCCTTAACTCGGTAGCGTGTCTGGGGGTGCTGGCTAAATGGGAATGCTCTCAAAATGAAGACTGTTTACTAGAAATGCTTTTTTAAAATGGGGGTCAAGGCATATGCCAGTAGGTTGTGTTCAGCTAATGTGTTCCTCTCCAGCGCTGGCTTCCATACTATATTGCGGAGGAGACATTTGACAAGCTTTTTCTTTTGAAGCTCAATACAACCATGTCATTGCTTTGCAGGTTATAGATTGCCTTCTCTAGCCACAGCGGAAGTCTTTCCAGTTTCAGTGGAACTGTATCTGACTGTATGACTGGACTGGAGGGTTTTTTTGTTTGTTTGTTTGTTTGTTTGTTTTGGTATTTTTGTTTTGTTTTGTGTTTTTTGAATTCTTGGGCATGAGATGAATCACAGTCATAAAAAATGGAGGACCAGAGCGCAAAACAGAATCAGGTGCTGCCAGTGAGTAATGGTTTGACAGTCAGAATGCCTATATGTCTTTCATCATCTACCTACCTACCTACCTACCTACCTACCTACCTACCTACCGTCTATTTGAATTTTGAAGAGGTCTGTAGCACAACTGTCCTTGAGCTCAGCCTAACCTTCCTGACCCAGCTACCCAGGCACCTAGACTATAGGCATGGACCATCTACCGTGCGCTACAAGGAGGTTTGAAAAGTGGTCCAATCAGCTGGACATTCATGCAGAACTTATTTTACCCCTGTGGACCCTCCTTTCCCCATGTGCAAGAAATGATAAATGAAATTACTTCAGTGTTGAAGGCTGTGGAACCCAGACCCTGAATTTCCTGTCAACAACTTCTTATGGTTGCAGCTGCTCTGAGCATGAGACCCTCAGGAGTTCCTGATGGCAGGGAAGTGGTTTTTGGTGGGTTTGGCTGGGGCGTGGCTATCAGCTAAGGATCTCTATATAAGCTGCTCTGGTACACAATAAAGGGGCCACTCTTGTTTCAAGGATAACCCGTGTCTCTGTCTGTGTGACTTTGTGTGTGTTTAAATCTCCAGGCCCTTGGCCAGCTCGCGAATGGTCCTGGAGTGCAGGCTCCACACTACAGCCATAGTACTATAATACATATAGTAGTATGGACAGTAAACTTCAATCCTCAATATCCTTTGGTTTAATGTACAACATAATTTTCTCTTTTAAATGATTACTTTAAATGTGAAGGTTGATGACCAATGACAGAATGAAACTAATGCTCTCAAAGGCACCGGCCTCTCTGTTGATCCAAGAAGTGCATGTGTTGCAGGGGGCTGCACATTTGTTCCCTGACACTTAGACCCGAAATAATCACACAAAAACCATATTATTTAAATCACTGCTTGGTCCATTAGCTCTAGCTTCTTATTGACTAACTCTTACATATTAATTTAACCGATTTCTATTAATCTGTGTATCACCAAGTGGCTGTATCTTAGCAGCTAAAGTTCCCTCGGGCTCCAGCGGGGCTACATGGCTTCTCTCTGACTCCACCCTTATTTGTCCTAGCATTCAGTTTAGTTTTCCCTGTCTATCTCTCCCTGCACAGGCCCAGGACAGCTTCTTAATTAACCAATGGTAATCACAGCATACAGAGGGGAATCCCACATCACCTCCCCTTTTCTGTTTAAATAAAAAGAAAGGTTTTAACTTTAACATAGTAAAATTACATATAACAAAACAGGTATCAAGCAAGAATTACAGTTACAATATTTATATCTACTTTATCTTTTATCATAACTAAGAAAAACTATAACTATAAGTAGGAAATACTTATATTTCCTATCAACCCCATCGAAGACTCCAGAAGAACATAATATTACCTAAGAAAACAGGAAATTCACTGTAAGCAACTTCCAAAATTCTAGAATTGACAGCACTATCTCACTGCCTGGACAGTCACCCAAAGTTCTTCTGTAACTTTGGGTCACCCATCTTCAGCCTACTGGCCCATAGTATCCAGCAGACTTTTCCATGAAGCATGAAATTTCAAAGACAGTTCTACCTATATTAGCAGTTTGTCAGTCACTTTCTTCTGTGTCCTGCAGAATGTCTGAGAGACTCTGTCATGAAGCAAGAACCCTGGAGTATCATCTTGCCTTTAGGCAAGTTAAGAAGTCGTTTCTCTGTGGGTCCTGCATGTCCAGTTCATCAAGCAGTCCAGGGAAGAGCAGTTTCTTGCCCAAAAGATTAGCAAACTCCATAAGGAGCCTCTTCGATGCCCATCATCCTCTTGAACTAGACCCAAAGTCAACCCTGACCTGAAGGCAGAGTGAACTTGGAGGACCATCCTATCAAGGGAGATGTGGTATGTCAGGAATGCACAAGGGGCTGAGAAAAGAAGTCAAATTCAAAGTCCTCTGAAGCAAGGAACTGCCTTTTCCCCCAGTATCACTCCTCACAGTGTCCCAAATAAAACAGGCCACCATGACCCGGAGCCTCTCTGCACCATGCTCAGAGAAATCTTCCCAATAGTAGTAAACACCTATGCCAGCTACCCCATTGGTGCTACTCCGGATAGAGCAGCAATGCAAAGAAGTAGCAATCCATTTCTGTTGACGGTGCGATGGAGTCGGACAGCGAGTGTATTAAAACCTGCATGGGCTGCACGCGATATGATGGATTAGACAGAAAGTTCGCACGACACAGCAAGAGAGTGCTGTTTACAGAGGCTTGCCAACTTCCGGCTCTTTTCGCCCTCCTCTGTGGGGCTGTAGAGTGGAACCCACAACCCGTTCCTTCTTTATTTCTGACTTGATTAATCGCCATGTTAACACAGCTACTGTTCCTCCAACAGGCTCCCTCTCTTGTAGTAGCCCAGCAAATGAAAAATGAGCAAAAGGCACCGAGCTCTTCCCAGGGGCAGCCAAGCTTTTCTGGGAGATCACGTTGACAAGTCATCTGATATCCGAGTGGATCAAGTAGCGAAATCTGATCACGTGGGTTGTGACCCTTGTAATTGATCCTTCATGGGTTTGGCCTTTTCCAGCTGAGGTGCAAAAAATTAATTTCAAATCCATGTGCTGGCTGTCTGGAACCCATTTTTCCATTTATACACGTTCCAGAGCTATTGTGTTATACAATGTGCACTTCCTGATGATCTCATTTTTTTATATTTTACACAATGACATGAAGTCTGGAGCCTTACCTAAACTTCTTTGAAGATGAGAACAGGGGAAACGTTTTTAATACTTATGAATTAGGGAATAATGCTTCTACCTGGTGGAAACAGTTTCTAATGTTGACCACAAGGGTAGCCTCAATCCAATAGACCGCCATTTCCTTCATGCAAATATTTGCCCGCCTTCACGCCACTCCCTCCCCAACTGTGTCCATGCCTTCTCTGAGAAGGAGTGTGCCAGTCAGAGGCTTACTGCCATGGTGATGGAGAGTGCTGTCTCAGCAAATGGGATCGTTACATTTTTAATTAACCTTTCCAACCTCCCCCCACCTTTCCCTATTGTTACACACCAACTCCTCAAAGCTCTTTGTTTGTTTATGCTCAACCATGTTTGAGACAAAGGCATGACAAATGATCTCAGCTGAAGCAGGAGTCAGCATTGCAGGTGATGTGCCTACAGAGGTGTGGCTCGCCCCTGTGTGTCAGGCATGGGGACAGGCTCTTAGTACTCGGTGGCTGGTTTCCCACCTAATTTTTGTTTTGGCAGCTTAGCATTATTTAATGGCCCTGGCTACCAGGGAACTGGCTTTTTAAAATCTCTTTCAACCTAATTATAATTACAGTGTATAAATCATAGAATGATCAATTATAAAAATCCAGGGTTCATAAATATTTAACTTAGCATTTAAATCCGCACCGCAGGAGTGCATGAGATTGTGGAGCCAGTCTCTCCACAAACAATTGCTTTATTACAGCCCCACTGCCAACAACTGCAAATGGCACCAAGTTTGTCTTGTAGCACACTCCGGCACATATCTGGGCATACGGCCTCTCCAAGCTGAGATGGGATGTTCGGTCTTCTCTTAAAATATGCAAGCCTCCCATTATAAAGGATTTTTTTCCCCCTGCAAAGACTCCGATCATCATCCTTTAATTCCCCAAGTTTGGAGGCATGATTATAATACTAGACATAAAAACACTCATTAAAATATATTTTATTTAATGTAAGATTGATTCCCAGATAATTGAGGTCAGATTTGTTTGGAGATGGATTGTGACACGTGCAAATGTTGAGGCAGAGAGGAAATGATCTTCGAGGCGGACTCAAGCAAAACAGCTAAACATTTCTCAGCAAAATCATAAAAGCATAATTGGATTTCAATTTAGAAATAGTGGGCCTAAGACAGGCCATTTTTAATAATCTAATTATGTGCTCAGGGCCTACCCCAGAACTCAGCCATGGCTACAGAACTATTAATTGCGTTCAATCCTGCTGCATCTTCAACCATGAAATTTGCTATTACATGTGGGGCTGGTTTTCAGTTGCGGGCCCTTCTTCACCAACCTCAGATGCTCTTATGCCATCCAAATGTGCCTGCTTTTCTCATTTTCCCAAAGCGAAATCTCTTAATGACGTCTGTGGACCAGAACAGAAGCTCAGATCTGTGGTTTCTCCACAAACACCATCCACAGTGTGACCTGAGAATATTTCCCATTTTTATGAAGGCACAGTGAACAGCCCTTGCTTTTGTCTGATTTTCATTAATTAAAGGTATTTAATTGCTAACATCTCATTAGCAGTAAAATTAATGAGTATTTCAACTATCGGAAGGAGCTGCATGATAAAATAAACCTAATTCATTTTACGGAGTACAAAATGTAACTTTGCTAATATTTAGCCTATGCAAGCTCTACTGATATTTAGTGATTTCAATGGCAAAAGACTAAATACATCTTCAAAATAGGTGCTGCTTCTGCTCAGGAGAGATGGAAGACATGGACCAGCTAACAAGACCCCAAGCCTTCTCTTATTTTCTACCACCAGATTGCCAGAGAGAAGACTAATTGGAATGAGCAGGAATGGCTTCAATTTTTTTTCTAGGTTACTGTTGAATAAAAGTTGACTGTAAGATAATGTATCTGTATTTTTTAAGTGACCGTAACACCCATGAACCACAACAATAACCAGAATGGGTGATAACTCTTAAGGGAGCCAGAGTGGCATTCACATCTCAGCAGCAACCAACAGCTCTCTAACTGGCCTTAAGGTCCATTCAACAAGAGGTACACCACGCCCAGTCTTGAAAACCTGGGCAATTGCCCTAGGGCCATGGGCCTTAGAGAAGAACCTACTACCGCCACTTAATTAAATCAACGTAATTTCTAACTGCATCTGGGTATTTTAACCTCATACCCACAGATAAATGTTTCTCTCATCACCCATCAAAGAAACTTCTCTTTGCAACAGATTCAGACCATTACAGAAAACCACACTCAAAATGCAGAGAACAGTCATATGGTGTCTAACTCCACCTCATCCACCACCAACAAAACTCCTACATATAAGACCCTGGGAACACCTCGGAAGGGGATGCAGAAACAGTGTTAAGAGCCAAGTGCCGGGAAATCTGCTACAAGGCTGTGATTCCTAGAACTGGTATGCAAACAGCATCCATCATATCTCAATAATATGCCTGCATAAACAGGAGCCGAGGTTCAGCACAAACACACACGAACACAGAAGGGAGACATACCGTGGGACAGCACCTACAGTCAGAGAACCACAGGCAAAAGGAATACAGAGACCGGAAGAAACAGTCTTTCTTAGAGATGAGCCCCCTTTCATTCGTTATTCAATATCAAGGGGTCAGCCCTGAAAATCATGCACATAAAAGTAGCACTAAGTGGACTGGGCAGGTTGGACTTAGATATCTATAAGTAGACATATATATTTACATATCAATTAAAGAAAAAGAGGCCATGATTTCAAGAGCAAGCAAGTTGAGCTACATGGGAAGAATTAGAAGGAGGAAAGTGAAGAGAGAAAACAATGTAACTTTTTTAATGAAAATATGTAAAAGATACGTCTAAATTTGGGCATGACAGGAAGTTGAAATGTTATTTCAAGAAGGCTACCAGCATTCTGGAGACCTCAGGAGCTTTCTCCTAGTACTTGAAGATTTGTTCTTCAAAATGTCTGAGCCATGCTGAGTCTCTGCATCAGGGATAGATTTTAAAATTATTTTTAGTGCATGAGTATTTTGTCTGCACGAGTCTGTACACTACATGCATGCAGTGCTCAGGGATGCCAGAAGAGGGCATCAGATCCCCTGGAAAAGAAGTTACAGGTGGTTGTGAGCTCCATGCAGGTGCAGGGAATAGAACCTGGGTCCTCTGGAAGAGTAGCCAGCGCTCTTGACTGCTGAGATATGGCTCCAGCCCCAGAGATGAGGCTTACAAGTCAAGTGTTTAGCAGCGAGGATTTAAAAAAGTAATAGGTGGTAATGTGGACAATTCTTAGGGGTAGAAAAAAGAAGGATGGGTCTATGTTACGGAGTTTTTGTACCTGTGGCTGACTGACGAAGAACCTCCAAAAACAAACACTGGAGGAGGCTTTCTCAAAAAGGTGTTCTAGCAGAAGATCCTGGGATAGGTATTTCTAAGGTGGCTACCTGGAAGGAGCAGGTTTGTTTGAATGTCTGTTCTGTGAACTCTAGTTTATCTAGCCACAATGTTGTGGCCCTAAAGCTGGAGGACCCGGGTATGACGAGATGATGGGCCGGGTCCAAAGGCTGTTTGAACCCAAAACTCTCAAAACTTAGCCTGGCCTCTGAGAGACACAGAGAGAAGAGACGTCTGAATCTTAAGGCCCAGAAAGAGAGGAGAGAAGAGAAGGAGTTGAGATGGTGCTGAGAAAATGAATCACTGATGATGCTGGTTGTTCTCAGGGCCCTCACAGTGTGGGTTTCAGCAAAGATAAGCTAAATATCAAGCCTTTATTTTTAGTTAAAGAGCATAAAATCCAATGCGCTTCCTCCCACGAGCCTATTTACATACCTGCTGGGCTACCTGTCTGCCTTCACCTGCCTTCCAATTAATACCCCATTAAGCCTCTCCACCTGCAGTGGCTTTTCCCTTAGCCACAGCCTGGGACCATCACTCATTTGATACAGCTCAACTGTTTCTTTGGGAAGACAAATGGAAGCTGCATGAATAATAATAGCAACGCTTTGCATTTAAGGGGCTTTGTGTTCACAAAAGGCAGTAGCCCGTAGCTATGGTCAGGATAGAAAAAGAGGCACTACTTGGGCCAAAAGTCTGAGTAGTGTGGCTGAGTTCCTTCAGAAGATGGGGATGGAGAGGGAATGGTCACTAGTGACTCAGGTGTGTGGAGTCTGAATTCTACATCTCCTTTTTCTAATGTACATGGTGTGCGTGCGTGCGTGCGTGAGATGGAGGGGAGGGAGGAGGGACAGAGAGAGACAGAGACAGAGGCAGAGAGACCCAGACTTCCTGTGTGTTCTCATGTATACAGGCTTACGTACATGCGCGTGCTGGTGAAGTGAGGTCTGAGGCTGACATAAACCTCCACCTTACACCTTGAGGCGGGAAGTGGGGGGGGGGGGCGGGCTCTCTCAGAGTCCGAGCTCCCTGGTTGTCCTAGTCTAGCCTGCAAGATTACTCCAAGGACTCGCGGTCTCTACCTCCTCACACTGCAGTTACAGATGGTGGCCAGGCCCACCCAGCTTTTATGTGAGTCCTAGGATTACAACTCTGGTCTTCATGCTTACACGCCATCCTCCTAGCCCCAAAGTTAATATTTTAAAATGATGTTTTCTGGACAGTGGTTTCTGTCCCACCCGGTCCCATAGCCATTCAGTCCCCCCAAAACACACAGAGGTCTACATTAATTATAAACTGGTTGGCCTGTTAGCTCAGGCTTCTTATTAATTAATTCTTACATCTTAACCCATAATTCTTGTCTGTGTTAGTCACGTGGCTTGGTACCTTTCATCAACGAGGCATTCTCATCTGTGTCCTCTGTGGTTGGGTAACAACACAGACTGAATCTTTCCTCTTCCCAGAATTCCCGTTCTCATTGCTCTGCCTCTACTTCCTGCCTAGTCACCCACCTATACGTCCTGCCTAGCTACTGGCCAATCAGCACTTTATTACACAAGTACAAGAAACAAATCATTACAGAATAAAACCATTGTCCCACAGCAATGTTTCATTACAGTCAGTGGGTTTTCTGTCTAGCTATACTAATAAGATTTGTTTGGTTAACGGTTTTATGGTCAACTCCTACTTGTAGTGAATATTGTGATTTCTCTTTTGTATAAACAGATGTCAGTATTCCAGTCATTCTTTGCAGGAGTTACAAGGCCTGCTTACCCTTCAAGAACTTGTTCTTTTCACACAGCCCCAGGACTTCTGACAGTCAAATTTGGTGCTGACCTTCCAGGACATTAACCTTTCCTTTTGGCTCTTCACCCGCCCCATTCCTTAGCTCCATGGCAAATCCCAACCTTCCATTTCCAGTTGGTTCTGGACACACTCTCAGGACTGTGGTCACTGGAGGTGCCTCCTCATGAGCCATTCCTTCAGCCATCATCCCAGGAAGATCCAACTGACAATAAAGTCTTTGTGTCTCAGAAAAGGTAGACCAGATGACTCCAGTGTGCATACATTCAAGGTAGCCTAAGATGAAGCAGGTTAGCAGGATAACCACACCCCCTCTCTTTTCACGAGTCCCCTCCCTCCCCTGAGCTGCAGAGGCAGCAGACAGTCCAATGGTCAGGACTGTGTGTGCCCACAGATCTGAATGACCCAGTGAGCATTTTGTTTAATTTTAACGGCCTGTTGGGGAGTTTTCCTGATCACTTTTTTTTCCCCATGGCTTTATACATTCACACCTGTACCCTCTGATCCCCGTTAGATCTGCCTTTGACCTTTGACGGACCACACACCAGTCAGCTCAAAGACTGTTCAAACCCTCGAATTTTTACATGAAAGTTCCTCAACTTGGTACTTTCAGTACACCGTGGTAACTGTAAACTTCAGCTTTGTCTCCCAGGGGATCTGCAGAGTAAAGACAGTTCTAGCCTTCTTCTAGGGAGGGAGGTTCTCTCCACCTGGCTCCTGTCCATGGGATACTCTAAGTCTGTTGAGGCAGAGGTGTAAGTAGCACAGCCTTCTCTTCTCCGCTGTTTCTAGAATATAGCTTTCCTTAGCTTCTCACACAGAATGACAGCTTTTATAACCCTGATTGCACGGACACCAAGGAATGAGGGTTCAATGAGAACGAGGCCAACATCCAACATCGCTGTTTCCATGTGGATGTTTCTCTGATTAAAAACAACAACAACTGAGGCCCCAAAGCATGTTTTCTACTGAAAATTCCTCCCAGCTTCTAAGTGAGCCTTTTCTGCTAGGAAGGCAGCGGTGGCAGCTAGCTTTTGCGAGAAATGTCCACATGAATGGTTCCATTTAACTCGGGGCAAGGCTGAAGCCGAATGTGAGAGTCGAGGTCAGGGTGATTCCATCAGCCTTACGCCTGGAGAGATCAGAGTGACATTCAATGCAAGCGCCCTGGACCAGGTCAACTGCTAATGCTGCACCCAGCACCCCAGGACTTGCCAGAGGTACAGGGTCACCCTTTGGCAAGGGCACTCCTGAATGAGAGAAGCAAAAACCGCTGGCCTCAGCATGGCCAGTCACAGTGCCTTTCTGCAAGGAAGCCACTGAGGGCTGGAAAGCAGCAGTGAACATTCCCCTTAAAGGACGTCTGGGATTGCCTGTCTCTGTACTAATGCAGCAGGCTCCGTGTAAGGGGAAAAAAAGAGAGAGCTGTTGTTTTCAGACACAGAATCATAGGAACCTCCTCTCTGTGGCTTTGTATTCACTGGCCAACATCGGTACTAATTAACCTTTTGCCCTTTGGCCTTAGGAAATGAAAGCGGGCCCCTCCTGAGAATCGGCCCAGAGGTAAGTGTCCAGAGCTGCCAGCCCTCTGGTCCTCCCCGGGATAGGAGCTAATGAGCCTCCCCAAGAGCACTGGGGGAGGGGGTGCTGGGGTGCAAACCACAGCTAGATATGACTCCCAAGGTAAAGGCATGAAATGCAAACTGCAGCTCTGTGGCTTGGGAAGGAGGCTGGCATTTCTCTTAGCCAGGCTGGGCCTTCTAAGAAGTTCTTAGATGGAAAGAAACAGAAGCCAAGTTGGCTTTTCAATGGGAAATTACGCTTTCTCCAAGTTTTTAGCTGATTTGTTGTGTGGGCTAGAAGACGATCAGTGTCAGATTTAAGAGTTATTAGTTTTCATTTTAAAGAAAATCCACCCTGAGACTTGCCCACACTCCCGGGAGGATTTTACACGAAAAGTTCTGTTCGGTGTTGTAAACAGGACCACATTTGGAGATGCCTAGGGACAAGAGTATGGCTGAGGTTCACAGAGTTCAGAGACAGGAGCTGAGAAAAACGGAAGATTAAATGTGGCTTTGGAAAAGATATGTCAAGGGCCAGCGGGACCGGACAGCTCAGCACCTGCCACTAAGCTCCATCCTGAGGTCCCACAAAGGAGGAGAGAACGGGTTCCACCTGGTTCTCCTCTGATTTCCTCCTGTGTACTGTAGCATGTTCATACACCAGGCGTGCACACACATACACACACGAGAGAGAGAGGGAGGTCAACCAGCAAAACGAAGTTCCAAAAATCCAAGATATACTTTGAAATTGGTCATTAATTTTCAGCATGGTATCTGCACATCAGAATGGAAAGGAGGGAGGGGTCTTACTCTCATTCTTTACTTAAATAAGAGTCTTCTTTCCCTGTGTGGTGAGCACTTCTCTAAAGTGTCAAGAATTCATCAGGACTTTTGAATTTGAGAGAGGAGGGAAGGAAACTTCAGATGTGATTAGAAGCTCTCCGCAGTCCTCTGGAGGGGAGGGTAGACCTTTGCGAGGGCTGACAATGGCCTAGGGAAGGTATCTATCCAAGATTAGTGTGTCAGAAAACACATAAGGCACAGAAGCCCCACATCTTTGACATTTGAAGAACAGAGCTATCCATCAATGTCCTGGTGCGGATCGATCAGACAGAATTCTACTGCTGAAAACCTAATAGTATGGTGGTAATAATGTAGCTATAAAACCTCCAGTCTGTAATTGACTGCTTCCACTTGAAGTGAGCATGTCTCACACGGTGACTAATGCCCACCTAAAAGTTTTGTCTGTGTTGAATGACAATCGGTTTGCACCTTATGCCTGTTCTCGGTGGACAGCTTTGCTAGATAATGGCCTAGGGATAGACACGGAGGTGGGTGAGCAGAGACTGTCTTCTAAAATGAGTGATGTAGGTTTGCCATCCTTAACTCCGAGTCTCAGGTTCTTCTCGGGCTGTCTCCTGAAGGGATGAGTCTGCCACTTGCTGACAAAACCACCCAGTTAAAATGCAGACTATGGAGTCAGTGCCATGGTGGCATGTTCCTCCTTGGGGCATGGAGGTCTTTGTGGCGTGCTGTATAGTGAACGTGGTACTCTAATTACATCTGAAGGGCTCAGGGTCTGTATCCCGGCCATGGATAACCCTGTGAACACAGGGGAAGAGAAGGAGAGCAATCCTAAGCTCTGAACCTTCTGCAACTGCAAGGAACCAGACCAGAGATCTTCACAGACTACATATAAAAGAACTTCACTGGAAAAAGAAAGCTTCCTGATGCTTTCCTATGCTAGAAAGGATCACTCACCCCGCCACACAAACTCTGGGTCCTCTACTGGTACCAATGGCAGCAGAACAGGCAAGGACCAGAAAGTGTGGGATAGCTCAAGGCAGTCACCCTAATGATCAAGTTCAGCAATGGCCCCATGCAATGGGACATTGAAGGACTGTGTTACATACCTCAGTGTTTCAATTTGTTGTTGAAAACAACTTCCCCTGGACAGTGCTCAATATCGTATCTGAGAGCCCCACCCTTCCCTCAATAACGGAGAAGGAAGCCCTCGGCATCCATCAGCTCACAGACACGATGAAAACTTCTTTCATGCTGGACTTAAGCAAAATGAAGCCACCCCAAGCCTTTCTATCCCTGAAATCCACAAAACCTTTTGGGGTTCTGAAATGTATTTCAAAGTTCTCAGTTTTCAATTTCCCACAACTGTTTGTTACCAAACAGTTTTTGGCCACAGAGTTAAGACTTCATTGTAACTACAAATGTTAATTAATATGTCCAGCGGCTTCTAATGGACCTTGAGTGTGTGTGTCAGGCTGCTCAGCTGCCCTTTGATGTATACTTAAAGGTAATTGGGGAGTCTTACTGATGTATTTTTAAAGAGCCAACTATTGATTAATAATGTTTCAGTATTAATATAGCCACTTTGTGTGGATCAAGAAACATCAACAGTAGAAAACCCATATTTATCTACGAATTAACAACTCACTATAGATCTGTTACTTTAAGCTAAATGGGGTGCATCCACTCATGCTATCCCAGCAGGGACTAGGCCCCTCATAAGAAAGATTAAAGCCCAAGCTGGACTTATTGTTCCCCTGCATAAAGTGAGAGCTATTCGGGGCGTCATGCCCTAGCGCGGCCAAAGCGCAGCTGCAGTGGAGCCAGGTCCACTTCCCACCCTGACAGGCCGGCATTTTTAATGCCTTCCTCGATGAAAATGCTTCATACTGTGGGAGCTTTAATTGCTTCCTGGGCCGAGCAGAATGAAATAAAAAATGATCGTGCCATTCGGGTTGGAAGGGGGACGAGCTCAGCCTTCTCCCCGCTTGAAGCCAGTTGTGCGGTTCATATACTCCAAGTGTGCGCTCATTCAAATTGAATTACTGCAGAGAGGAGAGCTGGGGTGTGCGGGAGACTAGTGAGGGAGCAGGTCCTGAGGCTGAGCTTCAGAACACTAGGCAGGGCTATTCTCCAGCAGGAATCACCAGCTCCATGACATCTAGAAGGCCAGAGACTCTACTCAGAGGTGGGGTGGAATAAAGCTCCTGCCTTGTGTTTAGCATGGAACAACCAGTCCACATGAGCACACTTCTCCTGTTTACATGATAGGTAAACAACTGGGGGAATCCAAGACAACTTACAAACAGCCTCCGTGGTGAGTTCCATGCTACAACTGCAAGCCAGGTTTCTGTAAGCGTCACTTTGCTCTGAGGCGATGACAAAATATCTATCCGTGCCTTGCAGCCACCACCTGAGGCTGAATAATATTCACATTTAGAGAGAGAAAAGATAGCAGCTGCCAAGGCCCCTCTTCTCAGTTTAGTCCTCTCTACCTTCAGTGACCGTGGGAAGTTTGACTAGCAGGCCAACAGGCTGGAAAAGCCACCGACGGGAAGCTAACATCCTGGAACCAAAACGAATGCATGATGGGGTGAGCGGCACCCTCGGAAGAGGGAGGAACCAACAGACCCAAGGATTCCAGTTCTAGGTGAAGATCTCACATGAGAGAAGTGTGCTGAGCTAGATTTCCCCATCGCTGCTCTTATTGGCAGAACTGAGTGAAAGGCTATCAAACCAGGAATGCTTAAACTTTTTTGAACTTAAGACTCTTCTCAAGAAGCAAGGATCTCGCTCCCAGTCTGGCTTTGTGGATAGATCTGGGCATTACTCAGGAATCTCTATTTCAGCATTCTTCCCAGGTGATTCTGCTAGACCAGAGCCTAAGAAACATTACACCACCAAAATAAAATGCTGTCGTGGAAATCCCTGTGTAATAAGATAAATGTTCTCCCTAGGAAAGCTTAGGGTCGGCCGATAACAACTGGAGCTCTAACTGTGCATTGACAATCCGGTGTCATTCATTCACACACAGTTTTGTGCTGTTACTTATCCTGGTGTTAAGGCCATGCAGGATAAAATCTGCCCCTATTATTCCAAAACCGAGCAGTAACTGTATCAATGATATGCCCTGCGCACTGTATTGATTACCTATAGGAAATAAAAGGTAGTGTGAGCTGGATAAGAATAATTCCTTCTACCTGGAATCTTAAGGGCTACTACAGCCAAGTAGTTTTGTATGTGATACACACACATACACACACACACACACACATATATATATGAATACATATTAAAAATTATATGTGAATTTAGCAAAAGTAAGAGTTGACAAAGTATAAACTACTTATAAACAACTCTGCGATGACAGAGAACCCCCTCGAATCACGTAGAATCAGGTTTCTACGCTGGGGAAGCAGTTATGTGGGAAAAGTGGTTGTTATGGAAAGAGGAAGACCTGAGTCTGAGTCACCAAGAGTCACACAAAAGCCAGGCAAAGGAACGCACACCTCCAGTTCCAGGGCTCCTGTGACAGATGCGAGGGGGATATAGGAGGACCCCAGAAAGCGCACGGGCCAGCTAGCCTGGCATACAAAGGAGTAAGCAATACAGGGACTCAAGATCAAACGAGGTGGAGGTGAGAAATGACACCCGAGGTCATGCACCGACCTCCACAAAAGCACATGGGCAAGTGCATGCCCACACTCCTACATACAAACACGTGTGTAAACACATGAGGCACGTACATACATATACATCATACTCACCACACACAGAAGATAACAACATGAGATGTCTAAGGTACTCATGGTTGAGAATAAATCCTACAGACATGAAAGAACTAAAATGTAAAACACAACTCTAAAACTTTCAGAGGAGAGCTGATGGGATGGTGAGCGTAAGAAAAGAAACTCTGAAACAAGACATAGAAGGCTTCACGCCACAGAGAAAACATTCATGAGTTAACCATGTCAGGACGAAAGACTGGCAAGAGAAAAAAATTATTCCAAAACAAAAAGATGAGCCACAGATTAGAGGGAGACTGTGAAGTCTCTGAGAGGCAAGAGAGTGGAATGCAGACGTCAGTCACACGGCCCTCGGACAGACCCACAGGAGCGGGACACAGCACAGGTGAGCAGTTCCAGAGCCCTCGGAGAGATGCACAGGAGCGGGACACAGCACAGATCCATCTCCTGGTACCAGGGCTACCATGACAAAAATACAGTGCGTCAAGATAAAGCTCTGAGGATGCAAAAGAAAGAACTTTCGGGTTAAAATAGGCAAGAAAGTTCATTTTTTATATCTTAGCATCATGTTGCATTTCACGGTTCTGGTCGGGGTCTGATGTAGCAGCGGGGCTCTCGCTGCGGACGAAGCTGGAGTCCTTTTCCTTCAGCTCTACCTCTGGATAGGTGGGGCTGCATCACACTTCGGGGTGTGGCCCTCATGCCCTGCTTTGGGGAGTGGAACCCAGGGCCTCGGGTTAGTTCAGTGCTCTGCCCCCTGAGCACCATCCACAACAGCCTTAGAACTGCACTGCTTCAAAGGCGGACAGAACTCAATCTTTACCCTATTTTCATTTCGCTACTTTCATTAAATATTATGATCCTTACTTAAATAGGGATTTAAGTATCTGTATCACAGTGTTATGCAAATTACAACCTTTCAAATTACACAAACTTATGCTGACGTATCTCAGCTGTCAAAGGAAGCAAGGAGGGACAGGTTCCTACAATTCTTTTAACAAATACTTGAACAAGAATTTGAAGATGTTCACTACAAAGAACCGTGGCTCACCTACGTACGTCACACTGTCATGTATGTTGTTTACTTCCAATTAGTCACGACTATGACCCAAATACTCACTGACAGGAAATATAAATTATAGACCTCCACACACTGAAGTGATGTAACTGACGTAACCGGCAGGGAAAGAATGAGTAAGACTGTCATGTACTGAAGGGGCTGAATTTCAAAGCAGGGCTGGATAAGAAGGCAAGTGGCTAAGGAATGGTAACGTTTACGTAAGAGAGTAAAACTCCAGGCACACACGGGCAGCGCACACATACACAGTACACACACACACGGGCAGCGCACACATACACAGTACACACACACGGGCAGCACACACATGCACAGTACACACACACACATGCACAGCACACACACGGGCAGCACACACATACACAGTACTCACACATGGGCAGCACACACATACACAGTACACACACACACGGGCAGCACACACATGCACAGTACACACACGGGCAGCACACACATGTACAGTACACACACACACGGGCAGC